>NC_085141.1:32381082-32577828 GCF_024139115.2 Armigeres subalbatus
ATCGGTATACTTCGTTCCAGTTACGTGTGCTGACAGCGCCATCTCCGTCATGTGCAACGACCAACGAAATTTGCTGACAGATAAAACTGAAGTGGCTGCCAGGTGGAAGCAACACTTCGAGACTTTGTTGTATGGAGGAAGTGACGGTGCATCAGTGAACAGAATAAATATAGCGACGATGGACAAGCTGTTGAGTCACCTACATTAGATGAGGTTGAAAAGCTGTTAAAGAGCTGAAAACAATAAGGCTGCGGGGAAGGACCAGCTCCGGCTGAACTCTCAAACATGGCAGTGAGCAGCTTTATGAAGTTCTGCACCATATTATGTCGAAAATATGGGAAGACGAGGAAATGCCTGCTAGTTGGTTGGACGGCCTCTTGCCCTCTCTTTAAGAAAGGGCACAGACTGGAGTGCGCCAATTACCGAGAATACCTCCTTAATTCGGCGTACAAAATTATTCCCGTATTCTGTCAACAGATTGAGACCGCTTGAAAGAGTCTTTCGTCGGCGAATACCAAACAGATTTTCCCGAGGCCCGATCAATGACGGATCAAATGTTTACCCTAGAAAAATCCTTGATAAATTCGGAGTACAACGCAGACACATCATCTGTTTTATGATTTCAAGGCGTGAAACGACTCAGTGAATACAATGAATTATGCGCAAATTATGCTTGAACATGGTTTTCCGTCGAGACTGATACGGCTGATTCGTATAACGTTGGACGGATCGAAATCAAGCGTAAGGGTTGCGGATGAAATATCGACGTCATTTGTTACCTTAGATGGATTAAAGCAGGGTGATGCACAGAGATTAAGAGAGCTGGTGTGCAAGAAGCGGTACCATTATCAAAATCGCATATGCTCCTGGGATTTGCGGACGATATCGACATTATCGGAATTGATCACCGTGCCGTGGAAGAGGCTTTTGTGCCTTTTAAGAGGGAGACAGCGAGTTGGACTCGATCAATCCAGCAAAACGAAGTAAATGGTCGCTGGCAATCAACGTGGGTTCATTAGTGGTGGTGGTAGCGAAATAGTGCTGGATGGTGAAAATTTGAAGTGGTAGAAGAATTTGTGTATCTTGGAACTAGTGACGTGCGATAATGATGTTACCCGCAGGTGAAAAGGCGTATTGCAGCTGCAAATGGGCATGAGACTTCGTAACCAGCTTAAGTCCGTAGTCTGCAAACGAAAACAAAACTCTGATTCTTTCGGTGGCTTTATACGGCCATGAAACATCGGAGAGCTTTCGGAGTGTTTGAGTGTAAGGTGCTGCGGATAATACTCGCGGTAAACAGGGAACGTATCTGGCGGCGTCGCATGAATCACAGGTTACCAGATGTATAAAGGGCTGGATATTATTAACCTTATACAACCGGCAGACTACGGTGGGCTGGTCACGTTGTTCGTATGCCGGAAGAACGTCAAGTGAAGATAATATTTAGTAGAGAATCCGGAAGAGGCCGCAGGCTTCGTGGAAGGCCGCGTACACGATGGCTTTTGCAGTTGAAGAGGACCTAGGGCGCTCAATGTTCGGGGCGACTGGAAGCGATTGGCCCAGGATCGAGTCCAGTGGAGAAGGATACTCCAAAGGGTGTATTTTGGACCACCATTGCGGGGTCTCTTATTTTGGACCACCAAGAGGAATTTGCACTCAGTGGTCCAAAATATGAGCCGCCGAACTGGTGGTCCAAAATACCTCTCTATTTTCAAGTTATGCGACATTCTCGCTGAACGATAAACTGATAAACCGTTAGGCGTTATCCGAGAAAATGAACCCACCAGAAATGTTTTGGTAATCGGCCCCAACAACCTGTAGGCGGTCATCTTACTATTCAGCCACGGAATCCCCATTCTCCTTTGATTAATTCAAATTTAGATTGATTTTCATGGGGCATCGAAATCCATACACTTAAGCACTATAGTATATGAAAAAGCCATTAGAAAATAGGAATCGAATGTAAATAAAACGTTTGTCATTGACACAGGTGCATGAATGCTTCTACTTCTGAAGTGTTTCACATTTACTTATACGAAAAACATGATAAAATAATGAATAAAATCAACTACTCCTGAATCGAACTCCGTCCACCGTGGACGGATTTCGAATCAAAGAATCAAAATCCGTACAGCTATTTTTTAACTGAATATTTAAATTGAAGCAGTTCGATTGACTAAACTACCACTGTAAATAGTTCAAAACGCACCTTGAGAAGCGACCCCGCGAACGAAATTTTCTGTCAGATGAATTTAAAAGCAAACAATAAACAATAATAATCAATTAAATGTCCCACAACCACGATTCACTTAATCACATAATTTCCTGTATCCCCTATCTTCCCTATCTGACCAGCATGATGCATATGAAAATTTTCGTGTAGTTATTCTAATGCAAATAATTTGTGTCACTCCAATATCTATATAAAAAAAAACCCAGATTAATCCACCTAGCAGTGATAATGCCTTTCTCGTGCATTATAGAATATATTTCAAAAAATCACATTAGAAAGGTAAAAAAGCTATTTAGGGGAATAGATTTTTTTTTTTGATCATTTTGCATGTTTTTGCATTGATTCAAATACATTGCACAACTTTTTGATATTTTTTCAATTTTGAAAAAAAAAATCCAACGGGGGACCCATGGGAAAAAACAATGATTTTTCAATACACCCAGTTTTTTTTAATTTTACACGGGTGGGTTTTAGTTGATTACGACCTTTAGCGTTAATGAAACTATGAGTTAGCCCCATGAAAATAATCATAAAAAATCAAAGAATATTCAGGTGGTATTTAAAAAGCTATGAAGAATCAGATTAACCGGGAATTTAAAGAATACCAACCGTGTAGAAAAAATATTCCAAAATGCAATGTTCAATCGAGCCGATTTTCGATAGCACACAATAGGACCGCATTCCCCGTCGAATGCAATTGCGAGTAAATCGGATAATGCTAAGTTTCAAAAAGTGTGTCTACAAAATTTGTATACACAAACACATACACACATACACATACGTACATACATACATGGGGGCAGCAGGGACTTTGTCCAAGGGCTTGACGACCCCTCCCCATGGCCACTGCGAGTCAGACCGGGACCATTGTCCCTAACCCCTAATCCCAAGGCGTCAAGCGACCCGTGCCGAGGGGATGCATGGCCAGGGGGGTGAAATAATAAGCTAGGCCTTTAACGGAGCCTGTGGGGTACCTGGGCACCCTCCACAGTAATTGTCCCTTACCGCGTCATGCTGGGCTCTGGCGTGGTGGACCTCTTTTCCCGAGCAACTCGTGGGACCAAAATGGAAAACCAAGGCAATTCTTCAACTAGTGGTAGTAGTGTAGGCGACAACCCCTTCGCAAGAGGTGGGTTGTTCAGGTCTCCGCCTAGGAGGCCAGAGGCAATAGTCGGCAGCTCAGTGCGCAGCGCCAGCGTGGGTCACTTAACCTTCCTCTCGGCTAAAAAAACGCCGGTAGAGGTTATTGACGGCCCATGGCTTGTGGAGGCGATGAACCGCAAACGCGATGGGCTTTCGGCCTTCGAGGTAGCGACGGAACAGCTGGACGCCATCATCGACTTTGCGTCATCGAAGCATAATATCAGTAAGGACCTCAAGAGGAGCTTGCAGAAACTTCGAAAGTCGATGTTGGACGCCAAGCTGGAAAAGGCGGTCGGGATGGCCAAGTGCGAACCCGTGAAATCCATGGAGTCAAGGTCTACCCAGACTGAGGCCCAAGAATTCGCGGATTTGGGCAAGGTCAAATCGACCGAGGACGTGCCAGCGAAAACGGTGGTGCCAAAGTCTGCCCAGACCGAGGCTCAAGTATTCGCGGGCACGTCGGGGGTGGCTGCTCCAACGGAGCAGACACAAAAACGGGGGAGACAGTCTCCAGGGGATGAGCTCCCTGGGGGCCGCCCCAAAACGCGGAGGGTTACTACCCCGAACAAGGGTAGTGGGGCTGGGAAGCCGAACCCCGGCCAGGTACCTCCAAAACCGGGGGAGGAAGGACCTGGAAAGGTCCGTCCACTCAGGCAAGACGGTGGTAAGGGGTTACGGCAGGCTGAGAGCTCTCAGCCGCCCCAGACCAGGGAAATAGAGGGGGATGACGCCTCCTGGACCCTGGTCAAGAATAAGAAGAAACCGAAGACGTCAAGGGCCGAAATGAAGGCCCAGGCGAATGAGGGTAGCAGAAAGTCTAGGGTAGGCGCCAATCGCTCCAGGGGCGATGCCCTAGTCATCAAAACGGACGAGGCTAAGTACTCGGACGTCTTGAAGGCGATGAGGAGTGACGTCAAGCTCGGTGAACTCGGCGCCGACGTACGTCGAATAAGACGTACCCGGACGGGCGAGATGATCCTCGAGCTAAAGCGGGGCGTCTCGCAAAGGGCGCCGCCTACAAGAAGTTGGCGGAGGAAGTCCTAGGCGAGACGGTCAAGGTGAGGGCACTCACGACGGAGGTGAATCTAAGGGTTAAAGACCTGGACGAGATCACCGAAGTCGAAGAGCTCGTCACGGCACTGCGGCGACAGTGTGAAGTGGAGGCGTCCACCGCAGCCGTTCGGCTACGGAAAGGTCCAGCAGGGACACAGGTAGCATTGGTTCGGCTACCTGCAGCTGACGCCTCCAAGGTAGTCAAGTTAGGGAGCGTCAAGGTGGGGTGGTCGGTATGCCCTGTGGGCATATACGAGCAACCTGAAGTTTGCTTCAAGTGCCTGGAACCGGAGCACAAGCAATGGGACTGCAAAGGCCCTGACAGAAGCAAGCTCTGTCGACGCTGCGGATTGGAGGGACATAAGGCACAATGCTGCACGAACCCTCCCAACTGTTTGATCTGTTCCAGCAATGCTGCGAACAGCAAGCACCCCATGGGGGGTTCGAAGTGCCCAGCGTTTAAGCGTGCTGCAAAATCACAGTGCAGGTAACGCAGCTAAACCTGAACCACTGTGATGCAGCCCAGCAACTGCTGTGTCAGACAGTTGCTGAATGGGGGACGGATATCGCCATCATAGCAGATCCTTACCGGGTACCCGCCAGGAACGGTAATTGGGTCACCGATGGGTCTCAAATGGCGGCGATATGGACAACGGGGAAATACCCAGTTCAAGAGTTGGTGTCTTCGACACACGAGGGCTTCGTCATTGCCAAAATCAACAGGGTCTTCTTCTGCAGCTGCTATGCGCCTCCTCGATGGTCGATCGAGCAGTTCGGTCGAATGCTAGATTGTTTGACGGCTAACTTGATGGGGCGTAGGCCGGTGGCGATAGCGGGGGACTTCAACGCTTGAGCCGTGGAATGGGGAAGCCGATCCACGAATCAACGGGGGCAGATCCTGCTGGAATCACTGGCCATGTTGGATGTGGACTTGGCTAATGTCGGTACCAAAAATACCTACAGCTGGAACGGTGCCGAGTCGATTATCGACGTTACGTTCTGGAGCCCTGGCCAAACGAGTAGTTCGAACTGGAGGGTAGATGATGGCTACACTCACAGCGACCACCTGGCGGTTCGCTACAGTATCGACTATACGACCAGCATTCAGCGGACGGAAGAAGGGGCGAGGCCTAGTCCTCGTATGTGGAAGACATCATACTTCGACGACGAGGTGTTTAAGGAAGCGCTCCGCCGCGAGCACAATACTCTCGGTCTGAGTGGCGAGCAGCTGGTAACAGTACTCTCGCGTGCATGCGATGCCACCATGCCTAGAAAGATCCACCCTAGGAATGGGAGGCCATCGGCTTACTGGTGGACTCAAGCAATTGCGAACCTGCGCCGCGCCTGCCTACGGGCAAGGAGGCGGATGCAGCGAGCACGCACAGAAGAGAAGAGGAGCGTGTTGAACGACGGGTGGCGTTCGTGGCTGCTAGAGCCGCTCTGAAGACTGAGATTAGATCAAGCAAAAAAGCCTGCTTCGAGGGCCTGTGTCAAAGAGCCAACGTGAATCCATGGGGTGACGCCTATAGGGTCGTAATGGCCAAGACACGTGGGGCGATGGCCCCTACAGAGCGGTCTCCAGAGATGCTGGAGAGGATCATCGCGGGGCTCTTCCCACGTCACGACCCAAGCCCCTGGCCTCCCTTCGTGGAGCTGCCAGGAGCCAGGGTGGCCGACGAGGGAAGAGTAACTGTGGCGGAACTTGCGGGGATTGCACAGTCCCTTAGTGTAGGTAAGGCGCCAGGACCGGATGGTATTCCGAACCTGGCCATTAAAGCGGCCATTGCCGAGGCTCCAGAGATGTTCAGATCTGTCATGCAGAGATGCCTGGACGAAGGAGTCTTCCCTGAAGCATGGAAAAGGCAGAGCTTGGTCCTATTGCCAAAGGCGGGAAAACCACCGGGGGATCCGTCGGCATATAGACCAATATGCCTGCTTGATACGGAGGGGAAGGTGCTCGAGAAGATCATCCTCAACAGGTTGTTGATACGCACGGAGGGTGCGGATGGTCTATCGAGTAACCAGTTTGGCTTCCGAAAGGGTAAGTCGACCGTAGACGCTATCTTGTCGGTTACCAAATCCGCGGAGATAGCTATCCAGCGTAAGAGGAGGGAGTTCGCTATTGTGCAGTAGTGACTCTCGACGTGAGGAATGCTTTCAATAGTGCCAGTTGGGCAGCTATTGCAGATGCGCTCCTGCGTCTTGGAATTCCAGTACCTGTACAAGATTCTCGGAAGCTACTTCCAGAATCGAGTACTGGTATACGACACGGAGGCGGGTCGGAAGTGCGTTGACATAACCTCAGGGTTCCGCAAGGTTCCATACTGGGTCCGGTGTTATGGAACGTCATGTATGACGGTGTCTTGAGGTTGAAGTTCCCGGTGGGCGTGGTAATCGTCGGCTTCGCTGACGATATTACGCTGGAGGTCTACGGCGAATCGATCGAAGAGGTGGAGTTGACTGCAGCCCACTCGATCGCAATTGTGGAGGAGTGGATGAGTTCCAGGAAGTTAGAACTGGCTCACCACAAGACTGAGGTGGTTGTTGTTAACAACCGAAAGTCGGAGCAGCAAGCGGTGATAAGGGCAGGCAACTGCACGATCACCTCTGAACGCTCAATCAAACTCTTGGGGGTAATAATCGACGATAAGCTCACCTTTGGTAGCCACGTCAATTACGCCTGCAAGCGTGCCTCCACAGCTATAGTGGCATTGTCCCGGATGATGTCCAATAGCTCTGCGGTTTATGCCAGCAAGCGCAAGCTTCTGGCTAGCGTTGCTCTGTCCATACTGAGGTATGGGGGCCAGCTTGGGGCACGGCCCTGCGTATTAACTGCTACAGAACGAAGTTAGAAAGTACGTATAGGCTCATGTGCCTAAGAGTTGCGAGCGCGTACCGTACCGTGTCGCACGATGCACTCTGCGTCATCACCGGTATGATGCCTATTGACATCGTTATCGGTGAAGACATAGAGTGCTTTGAAATGCGCGGCACGAGAGGCATCCGCAGGACTGTCAGGTTGGCCTCAATGGTCAAATGGCAGCGTGCGTGGGACAGTTCCACTAAGGGTAGATGGACACATAGGTTGATACCGGAGATAGGTACGTGGGTCAAGAGGCGCCATGGAAATCACTTTCCACCTGACCCAGGTCCTTACAGGCCATGGTTGCTTCAGACAGTACCTACATTGGTTCGGACACTCGGCCTCGCCCGAGTGTCCGGTGTGCGTTGGTTTAGAGGAAACGGCGGAACACGTGTTGTTCGTGTGCCCGCGTTTTCGCACAATGCGTGACCACATGCTTGCCACATGTGGTCTGGACACTACCGGACAACCTAGTCCGGAGGATGTGTAAAGATGAAGTTGGCTGGAACGCCGTTTTATCGGCTATCGTCCAAATCGTCTCGGAACTACACAGAAGGTGGCGCGTGGACTCGAGGAATGGCTAGTTCAGGCGCAAATAAGAGGTGGTCCAAGGGTTCCGGAGTCGGCATCATGGGTCATACCGGTGCCCTGTGGTCGAACTCGATCCTTTATCGAACAAGTGGCCGCGTGAAGAACAACATGGTATCGTCGCTTTCGCGGCGTCGGTCAACCAGGCGGGTTCCGAGCCCGAGGACGGAAAGGGTCCTCGTCAAGGCTGGGGCAGGCGTAGGCACCGCGTCGGCAAGTCCCTCTGTGTGCTGGCGAATAGGCCCTATCGCAGAAAGGTCAATTTGGGGTGCACGCGGCATCATCATTCTTGATACCAGTCGTGCAGAGGGAAGCAGGCGCGAAGTCTACCCTTCCCAACTTCCGAGGACATAGGGCGTGGTAAGGCCACCTGGAAAGCCGGCAATGCGCTGGCACGATACCATGGTGTTCTTCTAAAAAACGAGTCACGATGTTCGATGCTACAAGGACACGCAGCTAACCTCGAGGGTGCGTTATGCACTGGCCCCCCTTTGAAGCATTACTTTCTGGTTGTACCGAAGGGACGATGGGCTTGGCGGCAATGGAAACGGTTTAGCTGGTCGGGGATGCAGTCCTGCCTCCCTCATTGGAGGTGGCCCCTAACCCAGCACTTCCTGGTCAACCCAGGATGTCTGTTGAGCAGATTCCCCCTCCATTGTTTAGGAAGAAAAAAAAATACACATACATACATACACACATACAGACAACCAGCCTTTCAGTACAACTTTGTTGTACAAATAAGGCATAACATGCAAAATGATAGAAAACATGCTATTTATTCTTTATTCTTATTTGGCTTAGACAGTTGTTTAGTAACATCGATGTTCTGGCCGAATGTCTTTTGGTCGAATGCCGTTTGGCCAAACGGGTTATTTGGCCAAATGCCGCTTGGCCGAAAAGATAAAAAAATTAACCTCAGATTACGAGTAGTGAATAGCGAGAAATGAGAAGTGAAAAATGAAAAAAAAAGAAAATTGGACTGAGAACTAAACTCTTCCTTTTTCCTTTTTCTTTCTTCCTTGTTTCTTCTTTCTACTTCCTTCTTCTTTCTTCATTCTTCCTTCTTCCTTCTTCATTTTTCCTTCTTTCTTCTCTCTTATATTTTTCTTGCTTCTTCCTTTTTCCTTCTTCCTTCTTCATTTTTCCTTCTTTCTTCTCTCTTATATTTTTCTTCCTTCTTCCTTTTCCTTCTTCCTTCTCCCTTCTTCTTTCTTCCTTATTCTTTCTTCTGTCTTCCTTCATCCTTCTTCCTTTTACCTTCTACCTTCTTCCGTCTTCCTTCTACCTTTTTCCATATTCCTTCGTCCTTTTCCTTTCTGTTTTTTCCTACTTCCTTCTTCCTTCTTCCGTCTTCGTTTTAACTTCTTTGTTATTCCTTCGTCCTTATCCTTTCTTTTTTATCCCTTCTTCCATCTCCCTTCTTCCATCTTCCTTCTTCCTCCTACCTTCTTCCTTCTTTCTTCTTTCTTCTTCTGTATTCCTTCTTCCTTCGTCGGTCTGTCTTCTCTGTTCTTCCTTCCTTCTTCATTCTTCCTTTTTCCTTCTTCCTTATTTTTTTCCTTCTTCCTTATTTTTTTTCCTTCTTCCTTAATTTTTTTCCTTCTTCCTTCTTCCATTCTTCCTTCTTCCATTCTTCCTTCTTCCATTCTTCCTTTTTCCTTTTTCCTTCTACCTTCTTCCTTTTTTTCTTATTTTTTATTTCCTCTTCCTTCTTCCTTCTTCCTTCTTCCTTCTTCTTTCTCCCTTCTTCCTTCTCCCTTCTTCCATCTTCCATATACCTTCTTCCCTTTTCCTTCTTTCTTCTTCCTTCTTCCTTCTTCTTTCTTCGGTATTCCTTCTTCCTTTTTCTTTTCCTCTTCTTCTCTTTTCCGTTTCCCTTCTTCTTCCTGATTTCTTCCTCCTCCTACCTTCTTCTTTATTTATTCTTCATTCAGAGATAATCTTGTTTCTTTTTGCTTGCTACTCGCTATATCATTTATTACTTCTCACTTCTTGCTTCCCACTACACATTCTCCTTAATACTCACTTCACACACTTAATAAGGAACCGTATTTCAACTATTCGGCCAAACGGCATTCGGCCAAATAGCGTTCGGCCAAATGACACTCTCGGTCAAATAGCTTTCGGCCACAGGATCCTGAACCGAAACATATATTCTATCTAATGACGTATAACATAAATTATATTTCCTGCAGAAACGCGAAGAGTAAATGACTTCTTCTGCAATATGATTTTGTGCAAAGCGGAAAACTATTACCATAAAAATAGTTGAAATAAGGCATTAAACACTTTTCGCATTTTCCAGTTATTTCATTAAAGTCATATATTAATTAAAGAAAGAACCACATTCCCTTGTGCTTTATTCCGGAAATTACGAATTGGTGGTGGAATAAGTAGTTATTCACACTCTGCATAATACCAATCAAAGAACAACTCAACTTGACTAAACTAGTGGTTCGGGCCTTTGATAAATTCGGTTCAATGGTCCATTCGGGCAAAAGGTGTTTTCGAATGTTTGGTCTTTTCGGGCATCTGAATAAACGACGATGGCAATCTGCCTGGATCGCACTGGACGAACTTAAGTATGAATGATTGAAGGAAAATCCGGAGAAATTTTCGATGCAAATTCTGGAGGAGCTTCCGGAGGAGTTCTCAAAAGCACTTGCGGAGGAATACTCGAAATAACTTCGGGAGGAATTATTGGAAGATCTTTCAGAATAATTTTGGAGGAGCTTCCGGAGGAATTCTTAGAGGAACTTCCGGAAGAATTCGTGGAGGAACTTCCGGAGGATGCCGTGGAGAAGTTTTCGGAGAATATTTCTAAGGAAATCTTGGAGGAACTTCTTGAGGAGAGCCCGAAGAAACTTCCGGAGTAATTCCAGAAGGGACTTCCTGAGTAATTCCTGAAGAAACTTCCGGAGGAACTCCTGGGGGAATTTCCGAAGGAGCTCCTGGACGGATCTCCGGAGGAGTTGCTGGAAACATTTCCGCAGGAATTTTTGAAGGAACTTCCGAAGGATTTCCTGGAAGAACTTCCTGAAGAATGCTTGGAGAATGGTGCTTCGGGAGGAATGCTCAGAGGAACTTCCGGAAGAATTCCTGGAGGAACTTCCGGAGGATATCTTGGAGAAACTTCTGAAGGGATGCCTGGAGAGACTTGATTCCTAGAAGAATTTCTGGAGTGTTTCCTGGAGGAACTTTCGGAGAGTCTCCTGGAGGATCTTCCGGAGGGAATTCCAAAGTAATTCCTGGAGGAACTTCTGGAGAAAAGCCCGGAGGAACTTCTGGGGGAATTCCTTAAGCAACGTTTTGAGTAATTCCTGGAGGAACATCCAGAGGAATTCCTGTAGGAACTTCCGAAGGTATTCCTGGAGGAACTTCCATGGGAGTTGTTGGAGGAACTTCCGGAAAAATTCCTTCGGAAAAACTTCTTGAGGAATGCCTGGAGGAACTTCCGCAAGAATTTTTGGAGGAACTTCCAGAGGAATTATTGGAAGAACTTCTGGAGGAATTCCTGGAGGAACTTCGGGAGAAATTACTGGAGGAACTTTCGAAGTAATTCCTGCAGGAACTTCTGGAGGAAAGCCCGGAGAAACTTACGGTGATATTTTTTTAGGGGCTTCCTTGATATTTCCTGGAGAGACTTCATGAGTAATTCCTGAAGAAACTTTCGGAAGAATTCCTAGAAGAACATCTGGAGGAACCTCCTAAGGGATTGCTTGAGGAACTTCCGAAGGAATTGCTTGAGGAACTTCCGAAGGAATTCCTGGAGAAACTTCCGGAGGAGTTTCTGGAAGAACTTCCGGAGGAAATCTCAAAAAAACTTCTTTAGGAATGCCTGGATTAACTCTTTGAAGAATTCGTGGAGGAACTCCTGGAGAAATTCCTGGAGGATCTTCTGGAGGAATTCCTGGAGGAAACTTCTGGAAGAATTCCTGAAGGAACTTTCGGAGGAATTCTTGGAGGAACTTTCTGAGGAATTCCTTGAGGAACTTCCGGAAGAATTCCTGTAGGAATTTTCAGAGGAATTCTTCGAGGAGCTTCCGGAGGACTTCCTGGAAGAACTTCCGGAGGAGCTTCCAGCAAAATTCACAAGGGATCTTCCGGAAGAATGCTTGAAGGAGCTTTCGGGGGAGTTCTTAGAGGAACTTCCGAAAGAACTCGTGCAAGAACCTCCGGAGGATTTCTTGGAGAAATAAATAATTCCTGGAGAGACTACCGAACTAATTCCTAGAGGAATTTTCGGAGTATTTCCTGGAGGAACTTCCGGATGATTTCTTTGAGGAACTTACGGAGGAAATCCTGGAGGAACCTGCAGGAACTTCTGGAGGAAATCTCGGAGAAACTTCCGGAAAAATTCCTGTAGGGACTTCCTGGAGGAACTTTCAGAGGAATCAGTTCAATCAAAGTTAAATTTTCTATAGACTGATGCTTTAACCAACTCAGCTACGAATAACCTCCGTCGGCCTTCGCAACTTAGTGGCTACTGAATGAGCTCGAGATTCCCTGGATGAATTTCCAGAGGAATTCCTGGAGGAACTTCCGGAAGAAATCCTGGAGGAACTTCCAGATGAATTCCTGGAGGAACTTCCAGAGCAATTCCTGGAGGAACTTCCAGAGGAATTCCTGGGGGAGCTTCTGAGGAATTCCTGGATGAACTTCCGAAAGACTTCTTGGTGGAACTTCCGGAAGAATACTTTGAATTACCACGTAACGCTTAGAGGGGGAGCAGGGTTGTGACAAAGTGTGATGGTCCATACAAAATGTTTTATACGAAAAGTGTGACATAGGGGAAGGGGGGGTTGCAAATCACCCGGTCATAATAACGGCTGGTGTTATCCAGCTAGACCAATAGATATCAATCAAAAATTGTTCGATATCGGTCAAAAGTAATCTTGCTCTGCGAGTAGGGTTATTTGAAAAGCATTGAATCGTCACTTTTATATTCATTTTGACTTTGATTCGCGTTATACTGAAATCTGAACACGTTTCAAATGAGTAAAGTAATTTATCACATAGATCCGAATCCGATTTTCATCCGCGAGGCACTCTCAACCGTAAACAATGCTAATTATGTTTTTTTTCTGCGCATAGTAAGCACACTCAGTGTCAGTCGAATGAATGAGTTGGTGAAGTAGTCGTCTGACTATGTCATTCTATGTTTTGAATATTCATGCGATGTTTGTCAAAATTCAGACCGAATTTGCTTCATGAAGATGAATATTTTAAGCTCTGATTTTCAAATCACTGTCGAATTGCGCTATTGCGTCGCATCGCGTGGTCGCATCTACTCTGGTTTCACCCTAACCAGTACTTCATTAGTAACTTATCAAATAGTTCTTCAACCAATAGAGGAAGAGGAAGATTGTCGCTGTTGTCACTGCCGATACATCTTTTGCTGGCGAGAAGTCTAAGAAGGTCTAAGAAGGACAAATTAGTAGTTGTTGACAATTGTGTACTCAACACGTTTGGAAACGAGAATAAAGAGAACCGCAGCGACAATCTTCTTCTATTCTTTCTTCATTGTGATCATTGGATTACTTTTTCGACCACAAATTTATCCGATCAATTGTTCCATTTGAATTTTCCAAAATCAAATATGTTAGTACATATAATGCAAATTTCCCTCGTTTAACCAAACACTTTATAGAAATTGATGTATGAAATGAACCAATTGCTACAGACAGAGCATTTTGTTTTTCATAAAAATCGGTTCTGCCTAAGAGCATAGTAAAAATAAATCCCCATTGACGGATGTGTGTTGGGCTTAGCCCAATCTGCCCAGAAGTGGGTATTCAATTTTGGTGTATGGCTTACGGCTCGAAGTGACATTAAAACTCCCACTACTAAACCCTGGTAACATGGCTCATCAAGTGTTATTTACCCGACACGTGGACTATCAGACGCGTGCTAATGTCCTCAATATTGCCGGTAATAAATTGACAAGCGAAATGCGTACATGTAGCGTACCATGCTAATAGACTGTGAAGCAGGTTAAACAAACATCATGTCATTCGAAGCTCATCAATTATCAATCTGCTCATTGAACTGTGACCTTTCCTTTCCTTTTGTTGTGACTTCACTCTGTGCAAGCCGTTTTATTTTTGTACTCAGTCACTATATCCGAAGAATGGTACCGAAGGTTTTGCCAATTCCATTTTTCGGGCACCATCCTAGTTCGTTAATTATTACTAATTCAAATCTTCGTTGACTAATCAGCCGGTCTAAATTGGGAAAACTCGTACTATCTGAGGTTCAATAAGGCCCACATACTCTACACGCTACGCCATCCCTCCTTCGTTACACCAGATTGGACCGGAATGTGTTCGATTTGATTAGAATGGACTTCCCGCTATTGATCACAGATAGTTCAAAATCCGACCGCAAACGTTTCTTGGCAGCCTTACCGCTGAACGGCAGTGAGCACTCGTTCAAATTGAGCGTCGTCGTTTGACCATTAGTCGGCCGGTCCAGCTCGGCATTGCTCGTACTACTCGGATCGGCCATCGAATGGTTGTTGTTGCTCTTGGGGCAGGAATGCAGTCTTATTTTCAGTCGCTTTTTCCGACAAAAGTCGAAACTACACTCCACGATCTCCTTGCTGGTGTCCATGGTGATGTCCTTGTGGTTGGTCGTTGTGTTGTTATCGACGGAGTCGGTGTTCCGGACCCGTTTGAGGGCCGCCCGAAACTGGGTGTTCATGCCGACGTAAATGATCGGATTGTAGCAAATGCTAGACTTGGCAATCAGGGCCGGCAGAACACCCAACGCCGGGCTGATGATTTCCGTAGGGCCGAACTGCTCGATCAGCGCAAAGACGGCGTACGGCGTCCAGGCGACCATGAAGGCGAGCACCATGACGAACACCATTCGGGTAACGCGTTTCTCGGCCCGGTTTATCCGGCCCATGCGGGCTGCATTCTGGAAGAAAGGAATGGCGAAAAAGAGATATTAATGTAGGATCGATATCAGTGGAAACGTGGAAACTAGTTTTCATACAAGTTCCGGTGACCAATATTGGTAAATAGAGTTACTACCTTGCAGAACGTCAACGTTTCATATGGTAATTGTAAGATTTTTGAGGTGTACCTCTAGAATTCTTCCTGGAATTTGTTTAGAAACATTTAAAGAAATTTCTTCCACTCGAAGTTACATAAGAAATTACTTCACGGACAGTTTAATGTTTAATGTTTCCAGTTTAATGTTTCCTCCTAACCTGGAATTGCTTTGCGAGTTTCTTCAAGAAATCCTTCAGGAATTTCTTTGAATAATCCCACCAAAATGCCATAATGAACTTTTCATGAAAGAGGAAATGGCTGGAACTCCTGGAGGAATTTTCTCGAGAGAATCTTGAGGAAGGGTGATAATCGGCATCAGACATTTTAAGGAACTTCTGGCATAAATTTGTCGGGAGAATAAGTGGAAAAGTGATGGGAGAAGAAGCTCCCCGAAGAGCTCGTAGATGAACTGTGAAGATGTTTTGGAGGAACTTCAGGAAAAACTAACGAAAGAATTCTTTGATGAACTTCCGGAGGAATTCCCGGAGAAACTTCCGGATGAACTCCCGGAGAAATTCCCGGAGGAACTTCTGGAGAAATTCCTGTAGGAACTTCTGGAGAAACTTCTGGAGGAACTTCTGGAGGAACTTCCGGAGGAATTCCCGGAGGAACTTCCGGAGGAATTCCCGGAGGAGCTTCCGGAGGAATTCCCGGAGGAACTTCCGGAGGAATTCCCGGAGGAACTTCCGGAGGAATTCCCGGAGGAACTTCCGGAGGAATTCCCGGAGGAACTTCCGGAGGAATTCCCGGAGGAACTTCCGGAGGAATTCCCGGAGGAACTTCCGGAGGAATTCCGGAGGAACTTCCGGAGGAATTCCCGGAGGAACTTCCGGAGGAATTCCGGAGGAACTTCCGAGGAATTCCCGGAGGAACTTCCGGAGGAATTCCCGGAGGAACTTCCGGAGGAATTCGGAGGAACTTCCGGAGGAATTCCGGAGGAACTTCCGGAGGAATTCCGGAGGAACTTCCGGAGGAATTCGGAGGAACTTCCGGAGGAATTCCCGGAGGAACTTCCGAGGAATTCCCGGAGGAACTTCCGAGGAATTCCGGAGGAACTTCCGGAGGAATTCGGAGGAACTTCCGGAGGAATTCCGGAGGAACTTCCGGAGGAATTCCGGAGGAACTTCCGGAGGAATTCGGAGGAACTTCCGGAGGAATTCCCGGAGGAACTTCCGGAGGAATTCCTGAGGAACTTCCGGAGGAATTCCGGAGGAACTTCCGGAGGAATTCAGGAGGAACTTCCGGAGGAATTCCCGGAGGAACTTCCGGAGGAATTCGGAGGAACTTCCGGAGGAATTCGGAGGAACTTCCGGAGGAATTCTGGAGGAACTTCCGGAGGAATTCCCGGAGGAACTTCCGGAGGAATTCCCGGAGGAACTTCCGTAGGAATTCGGAGGAACTTCCGGAGGAATTCCCGGAGGAACTTCCGGAGGAATTCGGAGGAACTTCCGGAGGAATTCCCGGAGGAACTTCCGGAGGAATTCTAGGAGGAACTTCCGGAGGAATTCCCGGAGGAACTTCCGGAGGAATTCCCGGAGGAACTTCCGGAATAATTCCTGGAGGAACTTCCGGAGGAATTTCCAGGAGGAACTTCCGGAGGAATTCCCGGAGGAGCTTCCGGAGGAATTCCCGGAGGAACTTCCGGAGGAATTCCCGGAGGAACTTCCGGAGGAATTCCCGGAGGAACTTCCGGAGGAACTTCCGGAGGAATTCCCGGAGGAACTTCCGGAGGAATTCCCGGAGGAACTTCCGGAGGAATTCCCGGAGGAACTTCCGGAGGAATTCCCGGAGGAACTTCCGGAGGAACTTCCGGAGGAATTCCCGGAGGAACTTCCGGAGGAATTCCCGGAGGAACTTCCGGAGGAATTCCCGGAGGAACTTCCGGAGGAATTCCCGGAGGAACTTCCGGAGGAATTCCCGGAGGAACTTCCGGATGAATTTCCGGAGGAACTTCCGGATGAATTTCCGGAGGAACTTCCGGAGGAATTCCCGGAGGAACTTCCGGAGGAATTCCCGGAGGATTTTCCGGAGGAATTCCCGGAGGAACTTCCGGAGGAATTCCCGGAGGAACTTCCGGAGGAATTCCCGGAGGAACTTCCGGAGGAATTCCCGGAGGAACTTCCGGAGGATTCCCGGAGGAACTTCCGGAGGAACTTTCGGAGGCACTTCCGGAGGAATTCCCGGAGGAACTTCCGGAGGAATTTCTGGAGGAACTTCCGAGGAATTCCCGGAGGAACTTCCGAGGAATTCGGAGGAACTTCCGGGGAATTCCCGGAGGAACTTCCGGAGGAAGTCCCGGAGGAACTTCCGAGGAATTCGGAGGAACTTCCGGAGGAATTCCGGAGGAACTTCCGGAGGAATTCGGAGGAACTTCCGGAGGAATTCGGAGGAACTTCCGGAGGAATTTCCGGAGGAACTTCCGGAGGAATTCCCGGAGGAACTTCCGGAGGAATTCCCGGAGGAACTTCCGGAGGAATTCCCGGAGGAACTTCCGGAGGAATTCCTGGAGGAACTTCCGGAGGAATTCCCGGAGAAACTTCCGGAGGAATTCCCGGAGGAACTTCCGGAGGAATTCCTGGAGGAACTACTGGTGGAACTTCAGAGGAACATCCGGAGGAATTCCGGAGGAACTTCCGAAGGAATTCCCGGAGGAACTTCCGAAGGAATTCCGGAGGAACTTCCGAAGGAATTCCTGAGGAACTTCCGAAGGAATTCCGGAGGAACTTCCGAAGGAATTCCTGAGGAACTTCCGAAGGAATTCCTGGAGGAACTTCCGAAGGCATTCCCGGAGGAACTTCCGAAGGAATTCCTGAGGAACTTCGAGGAATTTCCGGAGGAACTTCCGAGGAATTTCGGAGGAACTTCCGGAGGAATTCGGAGGAACTTCCGGAGGAATTCCCGGAGGAACTTCCGGAGGAATTCGGAGGAACTTCCGGAGGAATTCCGGAGGAACTTCCGGAGGAATTCCCGGAGGAACTTCGGAGGAATTCCGGAGGAACTTCCGGAGGAATTCCCGGAGGAACTTCCGGAGGAATTCCGGAGGAACTTCCGGAGGAATTCCCGGAGGAACTTCCGGAGGAATTCGGAGGAACTTCCGGAGGAATTCCCGGAGGAACTTCCGGAGGAATTCCCGAGGAACTTCCGGAGGAATTCCCGGAGGAACTTCCGGAGGAATTCCTGAGGAACTTCCGGAGGAATTCCCGGAGGAACTTCCGGAGGAATTCGGAGGAACTTCCGGAGGAATTCCCGGAGGAACTTCCGGAGGAATTCCGGAGGAACTTCCGAGGAATTCCCGGAGGAACTTCCGGAGGAATTCCCGGAGGAACTTCCGGAGGAATTCCCGAGGAACTTCGGAGGAATTCCGGAGGAACTTCCGGAGGAATTCCCGGAGGAACTTCCGAGGAATTCGGAGGAACTTCCGGAGGAATTCCGGAGGAACTTCCGAGGAATTCCGGAGGAACTTCCGGAGGAATTCCCGGAGGAACTTCCGGAGGAATTCCCGAGGAACTTCCGGAGGAATTCCTGGAGGAACTTCGGAGGAATTCCCGGAGGAACTTCCGAGGAATTCCCGGAGGAACTTCCGGAGGAATTCCCGGAGGAACTTCCGGAGGAATTCCCGGAGGAACTTCCGGAGGAATTCCGGAGGAACTTCCGGAGGAATTCCCGGAGGAACTTCCGGAGGAATTCCCGGAGGAACTTCCGGAGGAATTCCCGGAGGAACTTCGGAGGAATTCCGGAGGAACTTCCGGAGGAATTCCCGGAGGAACTTCGGAGGAATTTCCGGAGGAACTTCCGGAGGAATTCCTGAGGAACTTCCGGAGGAATTCCCGGAGGAACTTCCGGAGGAATTCGGAGGAACTTCCGGAGGAATTCCGGAGGAACTTCCGGAGGAATTCCCGGAGGAACTTCCGGAGGAATTCCCGGAGGAACTTCCGGAGGAATTCTCGGAGGAACTTCCGGAGGAATTCCCGGAGGAACTTCCGGAGGAATTCCCGGAGGATTTTTCGGAGGAATTCCCGGAGGAACTTTTGGAGGAATTCCCGGAGGAGCTTCCGGAGGAATTCCCGGAGGAACTTCCGGAGGAATTACCGGAGGAACTTTCGGAGGAATTCCCGGAGGAACTTTTATTCGTAAGCATTTATCGTAATATTTTCTGGAGGATTTTTTGGTGGAACTTCTGGAGGAACTTCCGGAAGAATTCCTGGATGAACTTTTTGGGACTTGGCGGAATTACTAGACAAATTCCCGTCGGAATTTTTAGACGAACTTCCGGAGGAGTTTCTGAAGGAGCATTATGAGGAATTCCATGAGAAATTTTCAAGTTTTTCGTGAGGAACTTCCGAAGGAATTTCTGGAGGAACTTCCGGAGGAATTTCTGGAGGAACTTTCGGAGGAATTCCTGGAGGAAATTACGGAGAAATTCCTGGAGGAACATCCGGAGGAATTCCTGAAGAAACTTCTGGAGGAATTCCTAGAGAAACTTTTCGAGGAATTCCTGGAGCAACTTCCGGAGCAATTCCTGGAGGAGCTTTCGGAGGAATTGTTTGAGAAACTTCCGGAGAATGGTTCGTAAGAATTGTTGGAGGAGCTTTTGCAGGAACTACTGCAAAAGTTTTCTCAAGAATTACTCCTGAGGTTCCTCCAATATATCCACTGGTTACTCCAAACATTCCTCCAGGAATTAGAAAGTGTAGAGGAGCTTCCGGAAGAATTTCTGGAGGAACTTTCGGAGAAAGTCTTGGAGACATTTAAGGAGGAAACCTAGTGGAATTCCTGGAGAAGCATCCCTGGGGAATTCCGGAGGAGATTCTGGAGCTTTCGGAGGAATTCTTGGAGGAGCTCCTGAGGAATTTCTGGAGGAACTTTTGGAGGATAACTTGGAGGAACTTTGTAGCTGGCACTGGCGATCTTATGTAAATGTGCGGCTTAAGCGCCACTCCAATAAAGGAGACCGCACACCAAGTTTGTTTGCCCGGATGAGACTCAATCAAGGCGAGTCCAAGTACAATCTTCAAAGAAGAATGAGATCGATCCAGTGCGACTACTTTCCCAAAATGGGACAGGTAGAAACCCCTATTGACGCATCAGCATAACTCTCGCAACATCAATCAAATCTCAAAAATCACGGTAAGAGGTCACGCATACTCATGACGACGCAACAAGACGTCATTTCATCATCATCGGGAGTTTACGCTATCCTCCACCAGAGTCGCGATGGTAGCTAAAGGGTCGCGCAACATAAATTCAAACTCAAGACAAATAAATTAAACTACAAACGAATCCGAAGCAACGTAGAAACACTCAAAACATGTATTTAACGAATAGAATAACCTGTATTTTACGAATAACATTTATTACAGTAGTGATGGTTTACGACAAAGGTTTATTCTACATTTTAATTATAGGTTTTATTTATTCAAGCATGCTTGTATCTTGTCAATTTGCTTTCTCTCCTCTTTACCTTTCCTATCCTATCTGTGTGCGTATTCAAAATTCTACTATCTGTGCTATTGTGTTTGTTTCTTCATCTCTAACGATGCGACGACGATGCAGCAACGTAACGGCTAATGCTGTTGCACCCGGGTGTCTACATGGAATGGGTTGGGTGGGCGGCCATAAATTACGGTACGTGCGCACGTTTTGTATCTCGCCGACACCCAACCTCAATTCATCCAAAGTTCGAACTTTTAGCAAGTCATGCTCTTCAACCTACGGTTGGCACAAAAAACTTCTCCGTGGCGTCCTCAGCGGACGCCACCCTTCACTCAGAAAACAATTGGGCCGGACTCACCAGATGGTTACTGCTGCTGTATCCTGCGCTGCTGTTACCGCTGATGTCGGTTGGCTATTGATGATCGCCACGTGGGCCAATGAATGGTGGTTGGCGACTTCCACGTGTCGACGAATGGCGGTTTGGTCGATGGTGGCAATTGACGACCACAATTCCCCGCTGAAGCGATTTGCTGACGGATCGCTTCCTACCGGACAAGTTGAAGGCTGCCGGGGTCTCTCGTCCCGGGGTTTCCGCTGACCTGGCACTTGGAAGAGATATAGCCGTCGGCTACTCAAGACAATTACCATACTGCACAGATTTCACAATAGCACAATTAACATTACCTGGCCTAGATTGATTTTAGACGCACAAATCTAGCCTACGACGCACACTATATTTACTTGCACTACTTGAACTAAACGAGGAGAATTAAATTAAATACAAATATCAAGTTCAACCACGTTGCTTTTTTAACTTACAAATTAAATTACGAAACACGAACAAAGCAAGACACTTCCACTGTTATCTGCGGTTCGGACGAAAGTGAGCGAAACCGTGATCCTCAGATTAAGGAACGTGACCTCGCCGAATTCAATTCGGATTTCCCGCGAATCTTTTCGACCGATTGGACAATTGCGAGATATTAATTTGACCGCTGGCTCTTCGTGCAATTTCGGGTGCAGCCACGACTCTCTCTTTCCCAATCTTCCCGAAAACTTCCTTGGACCCGACCTTGATCTCGCGAAATCGAACGCGGCGGAAATCGCGACCTATCGTTTTATGGTAATCGATCAGTGTCGTTTCACTTTTGCTGGCCTACCATTTGGCGTACGTGAAACAAATTAGCGTATGGAGAAAGCTATGTGTTATAATTATGTTCTATCCTAATCCTCTATCCTATTTTCGCAGATTGTAGCAAACGCTACAACTTCTGGAGGATATCTTGGAAAAGCTTTTGGAGGAACTTCTTAGGATTTTTTTTTAGGAATTTCTGGAAAAACTTCTGAAGGAATTTCTGAAAAAAAAATCTTTGGGAGAAATTCCAAAACTTCAGAGGGAATTCCTGGAGTAACTTTCGGAGGATCTTGTGGAAGCATTCCTGAAGGATTTTCAATTCCTGAAATTAGTTTTCGCTGAACCACGCCGCGGCGCTGTCGCTCCCGCTGATAAATTTTCAATCGACGTCCTAGTCTAAATAATTGTCCCAAGGGCACTCCTCGCGGAGCCCAAATTTGAAAGTACTCGCGTTTTAAAGGGCACACCACTCGATACGGAAGCTGCTGATATAATAAAAATGGCGTTACTTCCGTATCGAGTTGTGTGCCCTTGAAAACTTTCAAATTGGGATTCCGCGAGGAGTGTCTTTAACTGACATCTGACTGAAATTCGTCGTCATCGTTACCCATTAAGATATTCCGGCATACTCCATTTTTCATTGTGGACTCAGCACAAAAATGTTTAAATGATTGCTAGGCTGCTGCATATTCCATTTTGAGGAACAAATAAAACAATATGTGCAACCTGTTGTTTTATCACTGGCAGAATTGGCTACCTATTGATTAAATGAGGCTTTTTAATTAAACCATTAATTTGAATAAGTAATTAATCCATTCAATCAGCATATCGCCCAGGCATATTGGTCATTCGTCTGCACATCATTGAGTTTGGTCAATAATATTTGTTCCATTCACTTTTTATTGGAATGAAATGCTCAACAATGTTGCTGTCTTCTATTTTTGCTATCGATTGATGATATGATAACCGCGAAAGACACATATAGAGGACCCGGAATAATCCACTAAATTAAAACAGTGTTTCTCGTGCACTAAAAGACAATAAAAACCCTTAAACAGTTGAAACAGCAGAATTCGCATTTTATGTTAGCTTTAACTACGGATTGCGTTTCGGAAAGTAAGCTGTAAAATGGTTGTTTTTCTTTCTTTTTGGGCGAAATTTTTTACGAAAAGACGCAATAATTGTTTTATCGCTACTTACCCTTTTCATATTGACGACTATGTTACTGTAGCTGTAAATAATCACCACCAGCGGAACGACCAGGCCGAAAATGAACAGAAATATGATGTAGCTGGTGGCATTTATCGTTTGGGACTCCCAATTGACGGAACAGCTGCAATGAGACCAAAAACAAAGAACACATGTTTACAGGTCAACAGATGTGTTACAAATTTATTTTAAGCACTACAAGCCCTGTTAATCTCCAGTTATAGGAAAACTAAGTTGGTATCTATTGAACATATAAGTTTAGACAAAGTGAACAAGATTAACAATCGATAAAAACCGATTTTCATTTAACAAACTTTTTCTTACACTCGTTAGTCTTCGAATGAAGACATTGTTAAATCATAATTTCAAATATTAAAAAAAAAAAAAATATATCCCATCTTAATTGAGATCTTCAAAAACTCAACATTAAATATGATTCAATTATTCTTCGCCACCACGACAATAAACAGCAAACACGATTGTATTTTATTTAAAATTTGAAAATCAATCTAATCGTCTAACCCTGGCATTTTTTTCATTGCCAGAATTAGCAAACCAAAACTTTATGAAGTTCGATTCCTCATCGCTCATTCATCCTGCATAGCTTCAGGTGAACAGTGGTTACATTACGATATCAATGCCACAACATTTCGGGAAATTCTATTTTGGTGCCGAACTGCTACAGGCGCTAGGCTCTCACATCTCGTGGAATTAATTAATTTGGTTATCAAGCCAATTTGTTATGGGATACAGTAACAACATAGTCAAATCTCAATCAGCAAGCTCAAATGGGTGAGCAAATTTGTTTGCGATTCAGCGGAAAGGCATTGCGTTTGAGTTTTTCGCGCGAAACAGCATCACTGCAATTATTTGCTCGAAAAAATATTTCTCTCAAGAAGGTGTCAATCGTGGCGCATTTTATATTTTAAAACAATCTAGTCTAATAATTCATATTTAAATAAAATGGTCCTTAGTTTTTCAAATGTTTTAATCAATATAAATTGAAATATCAAATCAGTTGAACGTTCACAGACCTAGAACGTTCAAAAATAAATTCCACAATGCTAATTGTACATTAAAGCGGCTTTCAAAAAAGGGAAAACCTCATTTTGAAACAGAATTGCTCGCTGCTTATGAACCATTTATCTCTTATTTTCAATTGTCATTGTGTTCAGGATGATCCTAATCGTCATACAACATTTTCAAACATTTCAAACAACAAACAACCTTTTCAAATCAAACATTTTTGTCGAAAACGTTGTTCACTTTAATCCATCGTGTGATTTTATACAACCGTTTTTCTTTTGGGGTCGTATGGACTAAAAGGGATTTGACCTCAGCTGCCTCTATATTCACTGCACAATGTTATTTGTGATAGCTGGAAACTATTTTAGGTTGAATGATTTATTTTTGGAAACAGCCAGCATGGTTTTGCTTTATAGCCGCCCTTCATACCGCCAGGGGAAGGCTTTTTGAAACCAAAGCAATAATAAATAGCATGGTTGATCTTTTATTAACTTGAAATAGTTCTGTCTTTCAAAACAAGTCTAATGTCGTTTTCGTTTTTGTGGTGTAGCTACACCGGAAAGTGCATAATTTTGCACCACATAAACGAACATTTTCAGTGCAGTCCCAATAAGATTGCGAAAGTATGTGTGACATCGGTCATCTTCCATGCTTCTGTCATATTTGTTTTTGTTCTTGCTGCCTGCTTTGAAATATGTATGTTATTCCAATCATTCTTGTTGGGATTAAATTGAAATTGTATGAATAGTGTCACTCTTATAGACATTTTACTCTTACTTTCTGTTTAATTGCATCGATTATCTAAAGCTGAACACAGTACTCACTGTCTGACAGATCATGAAAACGATGCATGATATTTCAAAACGAATCAAATATTGCAAAATTTCACGGCCAATGATTCATTAAGAGCTTCTTTGTTTCTGATGGAAGTATTAAAATATGCAAAAGCATATTCCAATTAATCACAATACAAAACTACAAGTAGATTGATTTTTGGGTTTTCATTGGGAATTCTTGGGCCATTTCAGGTTTTTGAGAAGAATGTTGGATTCCTAGGCAAACGTTTGTTTGTACTAATCTTTAATTTGCTATTATTTAACAATGCGGCGAACTTCGGTTCGTAAGAGACATACATTTTTCTTAGCACTCACAAATTAAGTGGAAAGTAAGTTTTCCAGTTTTATAAAATATTGCTTTGCAAAGATATTTATTAAACGAATTAAAAAAGCTCGAATCAGTTTATACATTCTAAGCTCGATTCTAAACTAGGGTAAGTGTACCAATTGTCGCCATACATAAGAACAACTATTTTTAAAAAAATAAGTAAAAGGCATGTGGGTGGACTTTATATATCAAACGAAAGATTTTACTTCCTGCTCCTCAGAACTGCTGTGAAAACCTCAATAAAATTTGTTATTATCCTCAAAATTGATTAATCCATAATAGGAACGCATGCACCAGTTGTGGCACTATTCTTAATTTTGGTTCCTTATTTGGCAAATCACATTGTTTTCTTATGGGACTGGCCAAATTGGGACCACTAGTGCGACAACTGGTACAAAGGACGTCAAAAATTAAACAAAATAAATTTTTACAATTATGTTTTGCTTGTTTGGGAGGAAATCAAAGGTGTTATCGTTTCATATGAATATGCTTTATCAATATGAATTTGGTTTGCGATGATTTGATTGGCCATTTGGCATGTAAAGAACTAGTGCGACAACTGGTGCTACAGCCACAACTGGTACATCTAGCCTAATCTTGTTATACATGTACATTCGTGATATGCTGATAGAGCTAATAGCCGTTTAAAATTACGCCATTTATTATAATAAATATGATAAAGAGTAACTTGATGCCCATCCACATACATTCAATTTTCAATTCCACTTGTACACGATATTTATTAAGAATAATGGCGTAATCTGAATAGGCTATAACACATCGCCTCATCTATTGAATTTTATTTCTAAGAGGTGACCTGTCAGCCATTTGAACATATGTACTGCGACTTAAACAATCACAAATTATGTTCAATTATGCTAAATATGCTCAACTACGTTTTAAATTCCATGGATTAACCAGCAAAGGCTCAACTAAAAGGTGGCCCATGTAATAAAATGTGAGCTAGCAAAGCAAGACTGTAATTATTGCTATTGAGTCATTAGATTCTATAAGATAATAAAAATTAACAAAATCTCAATAGATCAAAGCTGAATATTCAAAATCTGAAAAGGTAGTAAAAATCCTTTGCAAATACCTAAAACTTGGAATTCAAAAGAGTTTATGGAATGATTCTGCACCTCAAGCTAGTTGATTTTTCCAAAAGATACTTCCAAGAACAAGTTCTGATGTTGGTTCAAAATTTTGTAACTATTTTCAAGTTCCACAAAAAAAAACTTGTTAATTTCATGACTAATAATATATTCAAACCGATGGTCAAGGTAACGAAAGATAAAATTTAATAGCAGGAACATTGTTACAAATTGCAACGCAGCGCAATATACACCGGGGCTCACCTGCCGGGGGAGAGAAGGACCAATGCGTCCGATATACCACCGCTATTTTTACTAACGACCACGCTAGCAATTCGGATAAACACCACTTTTCACTGAACAACGGTTTCGACGGTTTACAAATTCAATTTATTTCCACGTGTTCTCCATCACGCTTACTTTACGAATGAATGCCTCAAGTTCAATTTGAATTACTTCAACCGCGTTGCCTAGCAACCTACTTAGATTCTATGATTGCTTTGATGTATCGCATTAAAATTTAAAATTTTTGTTATAGCGCTCAGTAGCCTAGCAACTTGTTAATCTATGGTTGCTATGATTGGATTTTGTTCCCAACAAACATGAATTAGTATACAATACAACTGGTTGAATGTAAGCAATTTCTTTTACCTTGATTCATCGCCTAACTTTTATAAACTAATCGATTAGTAAATGTCCTTCACTGTTTTTAATTATCCTTCTCTTATGACATACATAAAACTACATTTTTATTTATTTTGTATTAAATAAATAGAATTAAAACGCGCAATTACCATTCCCACTTTATTAAAAAATCTAACTCCAACGCGCACCCGGTACATCAAAACCGAAGCCAAAACAAAACAGAATTTGACAGCAACAAGCACGTGGCATGCGGCTGTATTGGTAATACTTGTGACACATATATGATACCAATATCACTGTACAGCATAAAATCATATGTCTGTCACTCAGAATCACGCTGGTATCACGATAGCACGATGATTTCTGTACCCTGCCCTTCGACCGTTGTATTGTACGAAACAGAACATAATTTGTTGTTTTGAAATGTCAAATACGGCGTTTGACATATGAAATAAAAACAAACATTTGCAAGCTGACTGAGTAAAATTCGTTTTTCTGCAATTCCGGGTGATATTTTTCACAACATTGGCAAAATAATTATTCGTAAGACCTTCATTTGCTACAATTACGCTCTGAAGATGTCTTCCTATTGATTTTGCCAGTTGGGTTGTTTCCGGGAGGATCTGTCGTCACTTTAGCATGATATTCAATGGTTTGAGTTCTGTATCGTGCGATTTCGAACATTTTGTACAAGAATCCCATGGGTTTAATTGGAATGAGGTCTGGGAATTGGGAAGGATGCGGGATCTTTGATTTGCCATTAGTCAGCATCCTTTTTTAGATGGAAAGAATGTTTTGTACCATTGTTTTGGACAAATTCGAAATTGGATATATGATCCAATTGGACGGTGCTGGTTTTATCCTTCAAAATGTCCAAATGAATTAGACGATCAGTGCCGTTTGCACTGAAATCACCCCAAACCATAGAATAGAGTGATTAACGTCCGCAGAAATAATTGCCCTGCGGAATATTTGCAAGAACTCGCATATTTCTGCTAAAATACCTATATGAAGAATTGAAAAACTGTGACGTTTTCATATCGATGAATGAACTGCTGATGCGAATTCACAATTTATTCAAAAAACATGGGTAAATATTGTCACGGTGGGTCTATGGAGGAAACATTATTTTTCAAAAATCAATATCTCTGAAACACCAACAAAACAAAGTTCTTTTTATTCAACCTTAGTTACCTCTACTTGAAATCTAAAAGTTTTACCGAACCTTTCTCAAGAAGCCTACAGTGATAATTTAAATGCGCTGCAGCTTTAAGGATTGGTATTAGTTTGGAAGGTTAAGATCATACGCTGGATTTAACAATTACTCACAAAACCCTGGAAAAACTTGACAATCTCAAGTAATTGTCCATTATCTATTAAATACTTGTAATACTAATAAATAATATATTTTTTGATTCACTTGTTGATGAGGTATTTCCTTTGGTATTTCATAAGTTATAACGTGTTTTAAAGGGTCTAGATTTTGTCGTGAGCTAAGCCTTATAACAATTGCTTGAAGTTCAAAGACTTGAGCGAATAGATTCAACTTGCTGTAGTGTTTCGAAGAGAGGGATTGGATAATTAAGACAAACCTTTCTCTGCATTTACCCCCGTATATAATCAGTGGATTAGATATGTGCAATACTTATACAAAGTAACACATTTTCTAGGGGGGGGGGGCTAGCCAGATCCTAGGTGGGGCTATAGCCCTAGCCCCCTCTAGTTACGCCAATGAGTAACAGTTTATGATTTCTATACATTTTGATGAAAAATATAGTTTTGGAAAGCGGTTTTAAAACAAGCTGTCAAATAGATACAACGATGTAAAGAAAAGATGTATGTCATCTTGTCACTGTACGCGTACAGTGTGATACGAAAATCATTGTGCGGAAATCATATGTCTGTCGATAGTATCACCACCATTCGAACAAGCTACACTCTCGATTTTATGCGTGCTACACTTTCCGTACGGTGCACGAAAAAGTGGGGCTTGAGTGTAGAGCGAAAACCAAAAACGAACAATTTCAGTGCAGAAAGTGTACACCCGGTGCAGCTACACCGCAAAAACGAAAACGACATAAATATAGTTCATATTATCAAAGATTTCGTTTCAAAGAAATCAATCACTGAACTGATTTGAAAATTATATAGAAATCAAGTGTGAAGCAAACAGTTTGTTTGGAATGTCATCCCATTGATTACAGTCGGTAGATAATTTATCGTCTCGGGAGAATGTACCTACTTAGCCCGGGATGGAAGTTGACTCCATTCGCCATTCCTTCATCGCTGCTATGTCGACGAAGGCAGCATCGATGATGTTGATGGTATCAAGTGATCAACAGGGGAATAATTGCCATTTAATGGCCATGCCAGCACGATGATAGGGGTTTCCTTTTGCGTACAAACATGTATCCGCAATGTGGCACTAAAACGATACTGTAGAACTTAAACGAAGCATTAAATTACAGTTTCGAGTGGCCGGGTGAAATTAGGATCGGGGTAACAGCTGGAGTAAATCTGGCAGGTTGTATGAATCGACCGCGAATTGATCGTCTACGCCATTTAACATCTTGCTCGATATGCACAAATTGCGAAGAGTGCAGCATGTTTAGGCCGATGGGACAGCTGGTGTAACACGCAGTTAGAATAGTTGCAATTATATAAGCCGGTCATGGGGTAGGATACCAAATGGATTGGTTACAGAAAAAAAATATCCGTATATAATCTCAAGGTCACAATAAATATCGCCCTTTTGAAAAAAAAAAAATATATTGGAGGTACACCTTTTACAGGGCAAGTATATTCAACAACGGTTTAGGGTTATTTGGCCGAATGCCGTTTGGCCGAATGTCGTTTGGCCGAAAGGGTCATTTGGCCGAACGCCATTTGGCCGAATGCCGTTTGGCCGAATAGTTGAGATACGTTCCTTTCTGAAGTGAGAAGTGAGTAGTGAGAAGCAAGAAGAAAGAAGGATAAAGGAAGAAGGAAGAAAGAACAAGGAATAGGTAAAAAGGAAGAAGAAAAAAAGTAAGAAGGAAGAAGGAAGAAGGAAGAAGGAAGTAGGAAGAAAGAAGAAGGAAGAAGGAGGAAGGAACAAGGGTGAAGGAGGAAGGAACAAGGGTGAAGGAAGAAAGAAGAAGAGTGATGGAAGAGGGAAAAGGAAGAAGGAAGAAAGACGAAGGAAGACGGAAGAAGGAAGAACGAAGAAGGAAGAAGAAAGAAGAAAGAAGGAAGAAGGAAGGAGGAAGAAGCAAGAAGGAAGAAGGAACAAGGAAGAAGGAAAAGGGAAGAAGGAAGAAAGAAGAAGAAAGAAAGGACAAGGAAGAAGGAAGAAAGACGAAGGAAGAAAGACGAAGGAAGAAGGAAGAAGGAAGAAGAAAGAAGTAAGGCAATCGGCCAAATGGCCTGACACCTCAACAACTCTGTCTGACTTTCCAAGAGTTGAATAGGTTCAATTTTCTTTTCATTCAAGTCAATTGATTGAAGGTGCTTAGACGATCAATTCGCGTTCAATTCAACTTTGCCCTGTCTAAACATAGCATTACGAATTTTTGTTTTCAAATTTACAGAACCGCTTTTTTCGTTGTGTGAAAACCAACAAACTGAAATTTCGCCTGCTTTTCTATTCAGTATTCTACAGTGGATTCTCCCTTACTTGATATTGAAGGAACCATTGAAATAGGAAGGTATCGAGATAGGGTATAGATTTAATTTTATTCCATAATAACAAACACTTTTCATACCTTTTTGGAATATGATTTAGGGTCATTTGGCCGAATGGGTCATTTCGCTGAGCGCCATTTGACCGAATGTTATTCAATTTAATGCTATATTCACATATAGTCAAGCGGCACTCAAAGCATTGAGTAGCTTTAAATGTACATCAAAACTTGTCTGGGACTGCATTCTTTCATTCCGAAAATCTATACTGGGTTCCAGGACGCTGTGGCATGGAAGGTAATGAAAAGGCAGACGAGCTTGCGAAACGAGGTTCGAGGAAACGCCCATACCATTCAATAATGCAACATGATACAATCATGAGAATATAGAGAAAAAAAAATCAACGAACTATAAATTAAAACTATTTTACTCTCGATTCCATGTTTCAAACTTAAGAATGTTCCACTTATTCGCTCAATAATTCAGAATGCTACTTGCACAAGGTACTGTCTATGCCTTTGTTCGATTTATATCACTTAAGTGAAGGCAGTATTTGGACAATATCATTGAAAATTATATAGTTTTTTGAATTATTTATCATGAAAATGTATGTCACCTTAACAGAATGTGAAGGATTTTTTTTATAACACAAAACACAGATTAATCCACCTAGCGGTGATGGTGCCTTTCTCGTGTATTATAAAACAAGAAAACATATAAGAGAGGTCAAAATTACACTTTAAGAAGACAGATTCAGTTATTTCCATCAATTCACATTTATTTGCGTTCATTTGAATGCATTGCAGCAATCTTGAAAAACAACAATTTTTAGATTTTGATTTTTTTTTGCCAAGGTGGAACCCTTAAGAAAAATGGGAAAAAACAATGTTTTTTAATAACTCCGGAACGCAATGACCGATTGAGCCAATTTTCAATAGCAAACAATTAGGAAGGATTCCGCGTCGAATGCAACGTGTTGTAAGGCTAAGTACAAAAAAGTGTGTCTCATATTTTTTCGTAGATACACATACATACACTAGGCACGGTGGCTCCGGATCAGAGGAACGACTGGTATGACGGCGAATGTGAGCAGTTAGTTGAGGAGAAGAATGCAGCATGGGCGAGATTGCTGCAACACCGCACGAGGGCGAACGAGGCACGATACAAACGGGCGCGGAACAGACAAAACTCGATTTTCCGGAGGAAAAAAGAAGTTGAACCGTTCACGTAAGGGCCACGTGCCACAGCCCGATATGTGTAAGGACATTAACGGGAACCTTCTTACAAACGAGCGTGAGGTGATCCAAAGGTGGCGGCAGCACTACGAAGGGCACCTGAATGGCGATATGGCAGACAACGGTGGCGGTATGGTAATGAACCTAGGAGCACGCGCGCAGGACATGCGACTTCCGGCTCCGAATCTCCAGGAAATCCAGGAGGAGATCGGCCGGCTGAAAAACAACAAAGCTCCTGGAGTTAACCAACTACCAGGAGGGCTGTTTAAACACGGTGGTTTAAAGAGCGGTTTAAACACGGCACTGGCAAGAGCGCTGCACTGGGTGATTACTAAGGTTTGGGAGGATGAGGTTTTGCCGCAGGAGTGGATGGAAGGTGTCGTGTGACCCATCTACAAAAAGGGCGATAAGCTGGATTGTAGCAACTACCGCGCAATCACATTGCTGAACGCCGCCTACAAGGTACTCTCCCAAATTTTATGCCACTGACTAACACCAATTGCAAGAGAGTTCGTGGGGCAGTACCAGGCGGGATTTATGGGTGAACGCTCTACCACAGACCAGGTGTTCGCCATACGTCAGGTATTGCAGAAATGCCGCGAATACAACGTGCCCACACATCATCTATTTATCGACTTCCAAGCCGCATATGATACAATCGATCGGGACCAGCTATGGCAGCTAATGCACGTTTGATACGTTTGATCAAGGCGACGATGGATCGGATGATGTGCGTAGTTCGAGTTTCAGGGGCATTCTCGAGTCCCTTCGAAACGCGTAGAGGGTTACGGCAAGGTGATGGTCTTTCGTGTCTGCTATTCAACATCGCTTTGGAGGGAGTAATACGAAGGGCGGGGATTGACACGAGTGGTACGATTTTCACGAAGTCCGTCCAGTTATTTGGTTTCGCCGACGACATTGATATCATGGCACGTAACTTTGAGAGGATGGAGGAAGCCTACATCAGACTGAAAAGCGAAGCTAAACGGATTGGACTAGTCATCAATACGTCGAAGACGAAGTACATGATAGGAAGAGGCTCAAGAGAGGTCAATATAAGCCACCCACCACGAGTTTCTATCGGTGATGACGAAATCGAGGTGGTTGAAGAATTCGTGTACTTGGGCTCACTGGTGACCGCCGATAACGATACCAGCAGAGAAATTCGGAGGCGCATAGTGGCTGGAAATCGTACGTACTTTGGACTCCGTAAGACGCTCTGATCGAATAGAGTTCACCACGTGGTCATATTTTTGAAGATTTTCAAAACCCCCCCCCCCTCCCCCCATGTGGCTTACCGTGGTCATTTGGCAGAACCGGCCTTCCCCCCTATGACCACGTGGTTTTTCCTCAAGTACAAAAATTAAAAAAAAAACCTTATGTAACTAAAACATATGGTTAAACCGATCAATTTTGAAGATGGACAATTTCAACTGATTTAAAATCAAACTAAACCCAGCATGGAAATTATAAATTTTCATAAATTCGAACATTTTGATGATGTTATCATGTTGTAATGTGTATTGTGAATTAGGATATCTAGAACTCGCACACCTTCGATGCATCAGGAGGATACAAAAAATCAGAAGGGTTGTGTACAAGACACGACCGCTCGACGTAAACTACGTAAAACCTCTTATTGCAATGGGAATCGTAATATCATATGAACATTAGGTTGTATACATGACACAATAGCGAATTTCAACAAAAAATTATCTAAAACTGTTTTCAGAACAATCATTTTTCTCAACCACCACCGACGACCATACAGATGTTACTTGGACCGCTACCGGCGCAGCCATCGTCTCAAGTCAGTTCAAAAAGCTGCTCTCACGCGCGCGTTTGCGGTTTTGCTTGAAATCATCGTGCGGTTCTCTTCAGCATCGGCAGCGTTCAACAGAATTTGTTTAAATTTTTTAGAACAGGTTTGTCGACAGCGAGTTAAAATGAGGAGAAAATTACATTTCCACAATTCTGCTGTCACCGACGACAGTCACTCAATGATTTTCCGCTTATTTGCTACATACGTCATCTTTGTGGATAATTTACTGCAACAACTACACGTCGACGGTTGCCAATGGCCGCAAGACACGACTATGCACAGGAAAAATGAAGTGGTGGGCCAAAAGGTGCGTGCGTTACTGCAATCTGATGTCCGTGTTGGGAATGCATGAACGGAGTTGGCTAGTTCTGAATCTTTTACCAGACGTGAAAGAACTAAAATTTTCAATAGTTTTACGTTGATGATCAATAGTTTTAAAACAATTAACGAATTAGTGGAAAGTTTCCGAATCTATTGATAATAAAATCTCGAAAATTTATCGAAAGATAAAGTCGCTATTAACTTTTGAAATCTTACATGATTTCGTGACGGTCCCCAATTTGGAATTTTTCATTTGGCACCTCTTAGACGTAGTTTACGTCAAAATGCTGGCAAATTATTTCTTTTGTGTAAAATGGTGATTCTGAAATATCATAATCTTGAGAGAAAGTTTCACTTGACAACAACTAACGCCATCCATACGAATACATATTTGCAGCACCTACGATGCGCGCCCGTAATTGTGCTGCTGGAATAACAAAACCGAATAAAAATTTCAATGCCACTGAAGCCATCTCCCTCCGACGCGCTCGTGATTCTGCTATGTACGGCAGGCAACTTTATGGCGTCGCCAAGCGGTTAATTTTCACTTTGAATAAAATTCGCCCCGCCTCAATCTTCCTTTGTGTAGAATGTTGGCCCTGAGAAGAACCGATTAATTCCCCAAATATGTCGATGACGACCACACAATCCACGACACGGGCTTGAATTCGCTCAGCAACTCTGCCGATGCTGGGACCGCTCTCCACGACATTTCAAATGAAAAGCCTCGCGCGCGGGGGGAAGCAGTTTTCTTATAATGAATAAAGATGGCTCATTAGACCCGCCTCTTTGTTGTCCGGTATAACTGCAAATATTGTGTAACCGAATCGCTCACCAAAAGGTCGTGGCTACAGGTTTAACTTGATTGATCACAAGAAAGCAGCTCTTCCGCGCGCGCGAGCCATTTCGTTCGAGATGTCGCGAAAAGCAGATCGCGGTCCATTCTGCACAGTTTGTCGGAGAGAGACGTTGCAATAAATTTATTCGCAGACGATGGCTGAAAATTTCTTCACTATGGTGGAGTCTTCATTGGTTTGGCTGGTGTCGGTGAAAGTGAAATTTTTCTCAAGATTCTGAGAATTGACGAGTGCGGTTCATGAATTCTGTGTGAAATCATGCGCGCAACAGTTTGAATTCATGGTTTTACACAGATTTTGTGAACTCCACTCAAACAACATAAAATGGGATATCAGAAAATCACAACACAATCTTTCATCTACCAAAATATTTGGTGGCCCTGAAAAAGGGCCGTTTGTTTCTGTTGGCATGAAGCCATTTGAAGTGATGTTCATCGCGTGGCGGTGAATGTAATCACCTAGATGATATCTCTGATAATGGTGGTCCTTCAACGTGACGTCTGTCGGGTTGGTCCGTTGAAAGTGATGTTGAGCACTGCTCTGACGGTGTGCTACTGACCAGTAAACATACACCAACGGCAGGAAAATAGTTGAACTGCTGAATGTCCAGGCAAGAAAAGACATCCTTCGGTGGGCGTCACATGGATCACCAAAACTCACAGTATGTACATGAATTGCTTTATTGTTTACTCTTCCGCGCGCGCCAGCCATTTCGTTCGAGATGTCGCGGAGAGCAAACCGTGGTACCACCTTCGGCATCGGCGGAGCTCCTACTCCTACCGGAAATTTTATTCCCGGCGATGGTGTGGGTCGCGCGGTCGTCGTAATTAACATTAGCAGCGCTCAGATTAAATTTTCTTGTATGAAGTAATAACGGCTTTGGCAGGTCTTGTTCTATTATTGTCAGGGGTTTTTATTGGCGATTTTTTTATGAAATTTGGCCACAATATTCTTTGATATGCAAAGAATGTTTAGGCCAAATTTGAGCATAATTAGTTACAGAAAACCCCCCTGACAATAACAGAACAAAACCTGTCAAAGCCGTAATTCCCCCTACTAACAATTGGCTACCATCAATGAAAGTAGCGCTTAAGTCACAACTTGAGGCGGGATGAATTTTGATCAAAGTAAAACTTAATTGCTTGGTGATGGCAGATTGTTTTCCTTCGGTAGTAGAATCACGAGAGCACGATTCAGAGAAAGACTTATAGTTTTAGTAGATAGTCATCCATGCGAAAACATTTTTGCAGCTTCTCCGTTTGACGCGCGCTCGTGATTCTACATACATACAGAAAACATACGATGATTCAACTTATCCATGAGTTTTTAGGTGCTGAGTTGGGCTTGATTTGAATCGTCCATGAGTTTTTACCACAACAGACCAAACCAATTTTTGTGACAGTCTCGAATTTGGAAATTTCCGTTTTAAACCCTGTATCTGAGTCTTCCCCTTAGACGTAGTTTACGTCAAAACATCTGTAGCAAACATCAATACTGACGCCATACAATTTTCTTCAGTCATAATGCGAATCAATTGTTTGCATGGTCTCCTTCCGATACTTGCTTGGGATTCAACTACCGACGTTAGCGTTGCGCTTTGAATAAAGTTCATCTCGGAACCGATTTCTTTTTCAATCATCAACAGGAAAAATACAAAATTAGAGTCTCGCGGGAAAATTTCATGTTGTACCGACAACATCCAAATCGTTGCAAACGCAACATTAGTGAATAAATTGGCGTAGCAATCTTCCGATGACAGCCTATGCTCGGACCGGCACTAATGCTATGATTCCGCTACCGATGCCAAACAATTATGCTTTGTTCTATGAAGAAAGTTCGTCTAATATCAACATTCTCAATCACTAAAATCATATAACTCCGAATTACGCTAGAAAATTTCACCGAAGAATTTTCCAGTTCCTAACGGTTGCACTTTAGGAAAATTATTTCAACTTAACCTTCCTCCCAAATATAACGATGGTCCTGAAATGAACCGGTTTATTGCCACTTATGTGCCTTATTAACAGCAGCGACCGCCATCCGGTGATTCGGCTCAACGAACGCCGTCGATTACCAGATCCACCGAAGATGGGACACGGATGAAAATGATGTGCTGCTGCTTCCACGACCGCCACCACCACCGACCGAAAACATTTCATTCGCTGAGACAGCCGTTGTCACTAGGACCGCTTCTGGACGCCCTGGTCCGCTCGCCGTGACATCCAGAATGAAAATGACGCGCGCATGCGAAACACGGGGCTTTTTATACACAGGGAAAACGAAGCAGTGGATCAAAAGGCCCGTACCTTACTGCAATCTGATGTCCGTGTTGGGGAATTATGAACGGAATTGAATTTTTCACCCGGTTTGGAAAGAAACAACATTTTCAATAGTTTAACGTTGTTAATCAATAGTATCAATATAATTGGCAAATTGCTGGAGAGTTTCTGAATCGATTGATAAGCAAATGTCGAAAATCCATCGAAAGATAAAGACGCTATTAGCGTTTGAAATCTATCCTAATTTCGTGACGGTCTCGAGTTTGGAAATTTCAGTTTTACACCCTGTATCTGAGTCTTCCCCTTAGACGTAGTTTACGTCAAAAATGTGGACTCGCGAATATGTTATAAAAATTTCGAGAAAAAAATTTTAATGGTTTAGAAATTTTCCAATATATCCCTATATTATTATTTTTTTTTTAATCAGTGATTTTTATCAGTGATTTTTTTAAAATAATTATAAAGTTCATCACTGAATATCCCTATAGATTTCTAAGAGTATTTGGGATCTTCCGTAGCTCTGGAGGTACTGGAAATTCTTAAGATATATTAACCTCAGCGAAGCATCTGAACTGAACTCTTACAACAAAAAGTTTGTCAGAGAATCACAAAGTTAATATGTAATCTTAGAGATGCAAATAAAATCTCCTACTGTTGTTTCTTTTGAGTAGCATTCCTGTAGAAATTCCATTTTTGCTTTCAGAATCATCAAATTAGTTTACATTCCAATATAAACAGGTTTCAGTATAAATTAGAAAAAAAAATCCAGCTTACTCTCTTTACAGAAATTTTTTTTTCAAAATCCTGGGCAACTTTAATGAATCTTCAAAGGAAATTCTTCTAAATTTCCAATGGAAATTTTTTTCGTTTTCCAAAAGAAATTCTTAGAAATTTTCAGCAGTTTTTTTTAATTTTCCAAAACAAATTATTCGGAATATGCCAAAATATTTTCGATGGAAATTCCTAAGATTTTCCAGTAGAAAATCGAAAAAAACCAATAATGAATTTCCCGAGGAAAATCCGATGTTTTTACAAGCGAAAATAACGAAAAAAATTGTACTTTTGAAGGAATTCCTTAAAAAATTAAATCAAAATTTTGAAGATTTTCTGATGTGGAAATTCCTTAAAATTGCTAAATCATTTCCTATGCATCTTTGCATGGTAAAGATTTGAAGCAATGTTTAGCTGAACCTACAAAGAAATCGAAATGACTTCCCGAAGAAGAATGAATTCCCGATGGTACAAATGGTACAAATAAAAAAAACAAGAATCTCGAGAATTCTAAAGATTTATTTTTTGAAAATCAAAAGAATTTTTTAAGATAATCCATAGACTCTTCCGTGGAAATTCTAAATAATGCCTCGAATAAAAAAATTCTTGGAAATTTTAAAAAATGTGATAGAATTCACAAAGAGCGTAAAAAAGTATTCCGAAAAAATTTCATTTCAAAATTCCAAATTTGAAAAAAAAAAAATCCAAAACAAAATATCAACGGAAATATCAAAGTGTTTCATGTGGCATTGGTTGTTCAATATCTTTCGGAAATTCTGAAGAGTTTTTATTGAAAAATTTAGAAGTTTTCTCTTCTTCTATGGCTCCATATTCCAACTGGAAGTTGGTCTGCTTTTCAACTTAGTATATTCTATTAGCATTTCCTTAGTTATAAATTGAAAGCTTTTATATGCCAGCCATTGCACGATTGATCTTGTTTAGCTAGTACGATGGATACACTATACCTAGGATGTCGAGAATGTTTCCCACCCGAACACATCCTAGACAGGAACGAGAATCGAACTCGTCATCTCCGGGTTGGCAACCCTACGCCTTTTTTATTTATTTATTTATTTATTTATTATTAATCCAACGGACATCTTATGGTCTAATTGAATGAAGTTAATTTAATAAAGCTTTTCACAATTGTAATTATAACACGGCCTGCAGTGTAACATTGAACATGAAGTATCATTCAGCATATAAGATAACATTTAACATTTTCGAAATGGGATTTAGTAAAAACAGCAATATCACAAAAACATACGAGTTCAAACAGTAAAGCATGTAACCATATAATGTTTAGTAACATAACTAGCTTAAATCTGGCTTCCATGTACAACATTTTTGTCTAAACTCTCGGAATTTAACATTTTTTGGCCATGTAGTTGACTTCATTGCAGCAGATTTCCATTTTGTGTCCAGAACAATTTTGAACGAAATGTAGTCCAATGTATTACTGTCAACCCATCGCGGAACAAGTTTTCTAACATTCACACATTCTTTGTGACAGGCGCCCAAACATCGTGAAACCATCTCCTGAATGTCTTTTTCCGAAACACTGCTATCGATGTTGGTCAGTACTAATGCGAAGCTCTCTTCCACGCTCGTACAATCAAATGATCGATTCGGAGCATCATGTGGAACGAATGGCTCAATGCGAGAGTTTGGTACATATGGTGCTGTATTAGTACATTTCGGTGATGTTCTTGGAGTTGAATGTTGCATAACGATGTTGGCAGAACAGTTCACATTTGAAGCGAGTAGAGACATGATTGTTTCAACTTTCGCTTTCAACTCTTCGACGTCTTGATGTAGTGCAGATTTCGGCTCCAGTGCTTTTTGAGCGGTTAATTCTTTTTTCACTTTCCTCCACTGCACGAACTCATCCAAACAATTATCACACATCCAGCAACTGTTTTTGTTCGGCGGCGATACTGCAGCGAGCTGTTGATCGTTTAGTCCGACACAAGAAGCGTGATACAGCCCGGCACACAACGCATTGCAGAATATGAATGGCTGATCTTTTGTTACGGGAAGCAGACACTTTTTGCAGTCCATAATGTTACTTCAAACTAGAATTGGCTAGTAAATAGCTCTATAGGGACAGGTCAACTTGATCGACTAGTAACTTGATCTCTCTGGTCAACAATAATAGTACTTTAGCAGGTTTTACAACATCAAATACACCGTAAATTTAACAAATTAACAGAGCGAAATTTAAACGTATGCACACCGCTTCAATCAACAACAACAACTTTTCTCGCAAAGCTAACTGGAGACTGAACATTTTGAAGTGCACTCCTTAAAATGTTCGAAAAACTTCTTTTGGAAATAAAGAAGAATTTCTGGTGAAGATTCGAATGAACTTGTCGTAGAAAATTTCATTAGAATGTAAAAAAAATATATGAAAATTTGAAAAAAAAAAAATCCACCGAAAATTATATGGATTTCCCACGGGACTGTTTTGACAGACAGAATTCACATGGAATTTTTATCGGAGTTTTAAGGAAATTATTTTTGCAATTTACACTGGAGATGTTTTGTTTTTTTTTTCATTAACAATTTGTAGCAAAATTTCCAAGCAAAATTTTTCAGAGAGAATTGTTCAAAAATCATTCTGAATGCCAGCACTTTATCAGGATGATATGAAGTAATGTCAAAGTTTTTACAGGAAATTTCTTTACTGGATTTTTCCTGAATATCCACAAGAAATTCTTTTGAAGTTTTTTTCTTGGATTATTGTAAAAACATGATTATTTTTCAAATTTGTAGCTGCAGTCCGCTGATGCAAAAGTGTCGGCGGCGTTATGCTAAAAACCATCTGCGGTGGCGTGGCGCGGCGGATTTTTTTTTTATATTTTTCCATTTTTCCTTTCCTTTTCCTTTTTTCTTTTTGAGACTGAATCGCAACCTGTTCTTTCCTTTATTTTTTTATGGAAAAAGGATCTAAGGCTAAGATGGTCAAATAGCGCAGATATGCATCGGCGTTACGACCGACGCTGCGTTACCGGTTTTTCTCGATGCACATCTGCGTCTTTTCAACGCTGAGTTGAAAAGACGCTACGTGGGCATCAGCCCTAAGATGCGCTTTGCGTTTAATGATTAAATCATTAAATTTTAATGTTTTGTATTTTTTACACCGCTATTGTTATTCACCAAAAGTTTTTCGTGTAAAAAAAACCACGTGGTTCGAGAGAAACACCCCCCCTCCCCCCATGTGGCTTATCGTGGTCATTTTCCAACCTCCCCCCCATGTAAGACCACGTGGTTTCTGGACGGCCCCACTATAAATCGTTTATATGAGCCGTAAGATAGGCAATTATTATGTGCTGCTTGAAGTGAAAATCGTCAGCCGAATTTTGGCAACGAGTGTTCTAATATTGTTCAAAAAAGTTTTGGTTAATTGTGTCACTAAACTAATGAAAATAGTTAATTCAACATGAATGCTAAAATAGCGTGATTGTTATCCGTTCATCTAATGTGCGAAAATAGGTAAGCCCATTCCAAAAACTACTTTATTGGGCAAAAGAAAAATCTCTTGCATTGCCTGCCTACTTAAGTGGTTGCTAACAAACCGAGTCAAAGCAATTTTTACGCAAATTTATTGCGTTTATCAATTGAAGAAGAGCATGAATCTTGCGTATTATAAATAAAGTAGGCTTGCTACACTTTTTCAAAAAAGCATTGATAAATATCCCTCTACAAAACGATGTATTATTGTTGAATTATTGATTAATTTGCATGATGAGCCAACGTTGCATCCATGCCTAACATTACATCCCGTTACCCTAAATATGTAAGTAATTTCGAGATTTGTCGAATTTAATCTAGACCAACAGCCGTAACAGCCAACATTTATTCTTTCCAGTTCTCTGTCTATGTATACTGCTATGTATGTATGTAGACGAGAAAGCAGGAAGAATAAATTTTGACTGTTACGCCTTTTTCAAATGTTGGTCTAGAAATGACCTTGCGATTATATTTCAACCGTGTGACCACTCCAATTGTCTTACATCTGATAGATATCACGATTCTGTAGATACGTCTAGAGTATGCCGGAACGGGAAGATCAGTACCGGACTCACCTGATGTTGGCCGCCTCGTTCACGTACGCTCCCCAACCGAACAGCGGCGGCGACGTCAAGGCAAACGAATAACTCCAGATGAAGAGGATGGCGAAGGCGGCCCCCTTCCGGCTCAGGCTCCGCGACGAGAACGGATAGCTAATCAGGCAGAACCGCTCGTACGAGAGCACCGTCAGCGTGGTGATTGATGTTATTCCTGTTTTCGGACGTGGGGTGAGAAAGAACCGGCGGAAATTTAGAATTAGCAGGATTTAGAATTGGGTATGTGACTTTGTGCTGTTCTGATGATATGAAGATTGATGGTATAAAAAGTTTTGCCAAATGGCACTCTACGAATAATACTATCGTTCTGGGCGTATTAATAACGAATATAAGACAGAATTATGCCTAACACCCATTATACGAGATAAGAAGTCCATATAATCGAAGTATACCTGTGTAATATTGCTGGGCAGCTGATAGAGACTATATTGTGCATACTTGCTCTTATGATGTCCACAATTTCGGTCTTCTGAAAAGTTCTTATTTGAGTTTAGTCTTATGAAAAACAAAGGAATTGCTTGCCTCAGTGCAACATTAAAATTGTAGTCAATTTACTTGACAAAAACATGCTCTAGTCATTAGCTTCTTGTACAACGAGCATGGAACAGGACCTACTTCCACAGCTATATATGTTGTAACCAGCATATGAATTAATTCCAATGCTTACAACAGTTGAGCCTTAGGCTGACCATCAAGCGCACCGAAGCATGCCATTGTTAAGCTCCCGAATTCAATACACGTTTGTTTACTAACTCTACCAACCAACCACTAGGTGGCGCTTTTGTGCTTGTGCAAAGCAATCTTCCGGTCGCAAAGTTCGTTAACTTGATACGATGGACAGAACGGAACCGCGAAAGCACATAGCAATTCACGACCATATTACGCCGCCGTTAATACAAATGGTAAACAGATTTTGTGCTGTATGTACACAGTTTGACAACGATGTGGGTTTTCGCTAGCTGCACGCCGTAATAGAGGGATTGGAATCTAATCTGGGAAATCCCTCCGGGGCAACGGAAACACCGTTGGTATTCAGCATCAAGTTGGCAATAAAAGAAGTGGACTATGGTTGGTCGCTTACAACGTTTCCTTCGATTATTATTATATTAAAGCCCGTAGTACAATACCAAATTTTCAAAATGACTTATCTGCTTTTTAAACAAAGATTCAAACGTCGATTTGACGAATCTGATAGCACGCAACCAAGCACCATCAACAGGTACCAGTAGTCTCCACCTACGCATGGATGGTGTTTGTTTGCGTGCGTACGCATGGATGGTGTTTGTTTTGTTTCGTCAAATGGACGTTTGAATCTTTGTTCACAAAAGCAGACAAGTCGTTTTGAAAATTTGGTATTGTGTACACTCTTTGTCTAATATTGTCATCCAGGCATCTAGCAGGCTGACTGGTCATCGACATGGATTTCGGCCAGCCTAGACAAATATTTGCCCATCATGGCAGTAAGTGAAATTAAAACCAAACCAAACGAAGCTGCTTTGAATAATTTTCAAATCGATTCGTATGATGCTTCATTAAATCTTTAATTAAGGATTTTGCTCGAACTCGAACTAGAAGAATTATAGGTTAATTTGTTACGTTCTGTGTGAACAAGTTAACTTTTTTTTTAACGTTTTGATTAGATGAACATGGACCAGGAACTGTTATGTGAATAGCTACAGAATGCATGTGGCCGGAGGCAAACGTATCGTTCAAGCTGTGGCATAATAATTGGAATTTCGATATTGGAATATTTTACTTTTCATACACAACAAAGCCGCACGGATGGGAAAGTTTGTCAAGATGGGCAGCTTTATAATTCCTTTTGTATGTTGAACATTTTCTAGGAAATTATTATATCAATAAACATGAATGTGCGAATGAAATGCGCAAAAAAAAAATCTCTCTCTTTTAAGTTATTTATCCTTATTTATCCGATTTTCTCGTAACTAATTGAATTGGACAGGTAATTCTATTATAGATGGAATACATCGGACTTTTCGACGTTTACACCATTTACCCTGATCGGATTTGCTCAAAATATGTGGCATATAGATTTGGGGGAAGGGTTGTTTGGCCGAAAGCCATTTGGCTGAAGGCCAATAATCCGAAAGTCATTTGGCCGAATAGGTCATTTGGCCAAAAGGGTCATTAGACCCTTTTGGCCAAATGACACTTCCGGCCAAACAACCCTTTCGGACTAATAACCCTTTCGGCCTAATAACCCTTACGGCCAAATGACCCTTTCGGCCAAGTGAACTTTTCGGCCTAATAACCCTTTCGGCCTTATGACCCAAATGAACCTTTTCGGCCAAATGTCTCTTTCGGCCGAATGAACCTTTCGGCCAAATGACCCATTCGGTCGAACGACTCTTTCGGCCAAATGACCGGTCATCAGTCATTAGGCCAAAAGGGTCGTATGGCCAAAAGGGTCATTTGGCTAAAAGGGCGGAAAAGGTCGTTTGGCGGAAAGGGTTATATGGCCGAATGGGTCATTAAGCCGAAAAGGTCATTTGGCCGAAAGGGTCATTTGGCCGAAAGGGTCGTTTATAAAAAAGGGTCATTTGAACGAAAGGGTCGTTTGACCGAATGGGTCATTTGGCCGAAAGAGTCATTTGGCCGAAAGGTTCGTTTGGGTGATTAGGCCGAAAGGATTTTAAGGCCGAAAGGTTCATTTGGGCGAAAGTGTTATTAAGCCGCAAGGGTCGTTTGGCCGAAAGTGTCATTTGGCCGAAAGGGTCATCAGGCCGAAAGGGTCATTTAGAGAAACTAGGAATGAGAAGCGAGACGTCTCACTTCTCACTCCTCATTTATCACTTCTCACTGTAAAAAGTGAGAAGCACGGCCAAATGACCCTTCCGGCCAAACGACCCTTTCGGTCAAATGAACCTTTCGGCCGAACGACCCTTTCGGCCTATTGACCATTTCGGCCAAATGGCCCTTTCGGCCAAACGACCCTTTCTGCCCTTTCAGCCAAATAACTCTTTTGGCCATACGACCCTTTCGGCCTAATGACCGATGACCGGTCATTTGACCGAAAGGGTCATTTTGCCGAAAGGATCGTTTGACCGAATGGGTCATTCGGCCGGAAGAGACATTTGGCCGAAAGGTTCGTTTGAGTCATAAGGCCGAAAGGGTTGTTAGGCCGAAATGTTCACTTGGCCGAAGGGGTAATTTGAGCGAAAGGGTTATTATGCCGAAAGGGTTGTTTGGTCGGAAGTGTCATTTGCTTTTGGCCAAATCCTTGGTCCTTTGGCCGAAAGGGTCATTTGGCAAAAGGTTTATTTGGCCGAATAGGTCATTTGAAAAATGAGAAACTAGGAATGAGAAGAGAGACGTCTCACTTCTCACTCCTCATTCGTCACTTCTCACTGTAAATAGTGAGGAGCACGACCAAATGTCCCTTCCGGCCAATCGACCTTTTCAGCCAAATGACCCTTTTGACCAAACGACCCTTTCGGCCTAATGACCTTTTCGGCCAAATGGCCCTTTTGGCCAAACGACCTTTTCGGCCAAATGACCCTTTTGGCCAAATGATGTTATGCATGCAGCCAATAGTCCTGCAGATGTTCCATGTACTCCAAACCATTCTTGAATTCAGATTTTTTGTCAATAACGCACGGTACAAAATCAATAACAACCCATTATATCGATACCATACAGGCCCTTAGAGGCCATGCGAATTATTTACGATTTTGATATGTCCAAACCAGATGTGGCAAACCAACGGGATTTCCTTTTTCCTAAGCACGATATTGTAAGTCTTTCAAATCATTCTGAACTTAAGACCAATTCATCTACCAGGTCAGCTATGCCTGTTAGAAAATTGATAGCAAACCCACCCATCAAGCCATTAGAGGCCATGCGAATGATTTACGACTTAAATTTTCCAAACCGGATGTTGTACACATGGTTTCAAAGCGTCTGCATGATCATGATGAGTTGCTTTTGATTTTCTACCGAGTTTAGCTGATCTGGTAGAACAATTAGTTCGAAGTCCAGAACGATGTGTAGGACTTAGTTCATTGTATTTGGTCTTAATCAAAAATCATTCTCATGGACCCAAACGGTCGGTCTGTATGGACGTGATGCGTTGCAATAAATTTCCAGCCGAGCCAAGTTGTATAACAATTGGTTCGAATTCCACAATGATTTGAGAGGCTTGATCATCGTATTTGGTCATTTTTAAATAAAAAACCATTATACGCATGGCCTTGAAAAGCTTGTATGGACATTGTGGATTACTATCGATTTTGTTCCGGACATAGTTGACCTGGAAGACCAATTAAACTGCATGTGTGGCCTCTATGGCCTATATGGATATGATGGGTTACTATCAATTTTGTACTAAGCTCAATTGAACTGGTAGACAAGGGATTTATATTCTAGAATGATTTAGATCTGTGATAATATTGACGCGTCACGTTTTCCATCATATAATAAAATGTTTCTAGCATGTTTTCGAGGAAAAAATAGAAAAAAAAAAACAATTATGTTGTTACGCGGTTTTTTTTTGCTATTTTCGTCCACATAAAAATAGCAAACTGTCGATCCATCCACCGTCAATCACAGAGTGTAGGTGTGGTCGATCATTAATCTGAGCCCAGTTTCGAGAAATTTATGAGCTGACGATCATTTTGGTTATATAAACATATAACTTTGACTGATAAATGTCTGGAATATTGCCAAGTTAAATCCGGGTCCATATGCCCCAAACTTCCAATTATAAGTTTTTTTTTGGTACTGCAGGAAGGTTAATCTTTGAAGTAAACATTTCAAATTCATATTAAGAGAGTGAGTTTCCAAACAAAAGGTCAAGAACTGTACTTCAGACCATATTCGGCTAAAATTGAACTAAAACGCATATCAGGAGAGTGACCCCAAACTTATGAACAGTCCTCCATAACTCCATACAGATGTTGAACCCAAACTTTTGGCCGATGCGTACACTTGCACTTGAGTAAACATTTTGATTTTTAAAACTAAACAAAATTTTTTCGCCGAAATTTCATCAATGCTCTCAAAGATGATTAAAATTGGTTTCCATTCCACTTTTTATTTCGAAATTTTGTGGGCTCATTTCGACCAAAATCAACATATTATTACTCTTGTCATAAGACGAGTTAATATACAATCCCATGGGATTGTATTAACTCGTCTTATGACAAGTGGAGACATTCCACTAAAAAGCTCAAAATAATTTTCTAATATTATTACTACCTAAATTTAAGAAAAATGTGTATCTTAAAGTTGAGTAGATGAAACATTAAAAACTGTTCGTTTCAAACACCTAGGATGCAAGATCTATTCAAAATCTATGTACTGAGCTAACAATACCCGAAATCGGATGTAAGACGGCAAAAATACGGCCAATAACTTTTGCCTATATTTTTCCGAGGGTAAACCCAAACTTATGGCCGGGAGTGTATATCTCGACGCATATCGCATAGGAAATGTAATTCGAAATTTTAAAGTGAAATTTTGATTTCGTACGTACATTACTAATTATAAATACACTGCTTTGGCTCCTAATAACAATGGATGATTTATAATAATGGGGGTGAGTAAATTTTTATTTAAAGAAGCAGGGCTTACCTAGCAACGACATGAAAAATCCGTATGCGACGCAAACCGTTGGACCGAACAGCCAATGTCGCGAAATGGCCGATGTCAGCGTGAACGGGTTGCCGATGATCGACACGGAAAAGTCGGAGCACACTAGATTGAACAGAATGATGTTCATCGGAGTCCAGAGCTGGAATGAAATCGCAAAAAAAAAAACAGGTGATTGCACAGTTATTATTATTATACCATTAAAAATTAACAATTGGACTAAAAAATGTTGGCAGGAATGCGAAAGGAAAACATTTTATTTTTAAATTTTCCATTTCATAATCTATTAAAGCATAGCATTACCTATAATGTAAATGTACAAATCGTGGGTGGCTATTGGCGAACAAACGTTGCATGAAGAAGAAGAAGAAGAAGCATAAAGAAGATATTCGAAAAAAAATTGCACGGGGAAGCATACAAAGACAATTTATACATATACTGTGCCCATTCCGCAGTCATGCAATTGAGGATGAATCTACAGTCCTCAGGCGGAACATGTTTAGGGGATTTAGAGTGGGGGAAGACCTGGATCTTCGCCGCGTTGATACAGATCTTCCAGCTAGTGAGGCCTAGTTGGAGTTTTGCCACTAGCGCTTTGATCACTATATTGTAGACTATGGAGGTGTCATCTGTGAACAGTGACATAATGCTGCCTTCTGGAGGTTCTGGCATGTCGGAGGTGAACAGATTGAAAAGCAGGGGAACTCGATCAACTGATTGAGACCCAGAATGTCCTTGTCGACAGGTAATTGTTGACGATTTTCAACAGGTAGCTGCGAAGATTGTAGCGTTGTAGTTTGTAGACCAGGCCATCATGCCATACATTGTCGAATGCCTTCTCAACATCGACTAAGGCCATGGCGAATGTTTTAGAGACAAACTTGTTCCATCTGAGGACGTTGGTAACTCGGGTCAGTTGGTGTACGGTTGACTGACCGCGACCGGAAACCAAACTGTTCCTCGAGCAAGATGTTGAGATTTTCGGCAGACTCGAGTAATCGGTGTTGAATTGCTTTTTAGAATAGCTTGGATAATCCTGAGAGAAGGCCGATGCGACGATAACTTTTGGGTGAGGAAGGATCCTTCCCAGGCTTACGGATGGGGATGACTTTCGCTGACTTCAAAGGTGTTCAAAGAGCGGAGCATTCATATGTTTGAGTTCGAAGTTCAGGACGCTGTCGAAGCCTGGGGCCTGTTTTCGATGATTTGATATTGACCGTCAATTCGTCAGCTGTGATCTCCAACTCCTCCGAGAAGTCTTTGGGAGTCACATGAATGTTGTGTGCATACTCGTTAACGGCTACTTCGTTTGGATTGATGATGTTCTGCCCAAGATTGTGTGCCTGTACGCTGAGTGACATTCCGCAATCGAATCAAATCTTTGGTGAGTGTATCGATGTTTAAGGAGTTGCTTACCTGTCGAGCCTTCGGGACATGCTGCTCCCGAGCCACCGAGATTGCCTCTTCGATAGCGCACAGCTGGCGGTTGATACTTTCCGGCGTCTCCGGACGCACCTCGTTATCGACGGAGTTATCGACGCACTGCTGGAACCGCTGCCAGTTCACTCGATGGTAGTTTCGCCTTGTTAGCTCGTGCCGATTTACTGAAGTTCCAACTACCGCCACCACCGGATAGTGGTCCGAGCTAAGTTCTTGGAAGACGACCGGCGGGGAGACATGATCGTACATGTTCATGATATAGATGTCGAGCGTAGCATGGGCCCCGGACCGTGTCAACCGGGTAGGGCTGTCAGGGCTCAGGATGGTGTAGTGGCCCTCTAGTTCGTCGTTGGACGAGACGACTCCATAAGACCAGACGATTGCCACTCCTCCCCCTCTAGAGCTTGTTCGATCGAACCTCACCAGCCTAAAACCCGGAATTGTTGCACTTACCTTGGGCTTCAGGTGGGTTTCGGTGATGAAAGCCGCGTCAATCTCCTTCTCCTGAAGAAAATCGCTGAGCTCGATGATTTTGCTCTTTAGGGAGCAAACGTTCCAATTGACCAGACCCACCCTAGCAGCCAGTTTCAATGACGAACATGCCCAGGGTGAAGATCTGGTCGAAGCGAGTTTTGCAACCGAGTAGTCGCGTTGCCAGTTGGGTGAAAATCGGAATTAGCTGCTCCGATGTGTAGAGCGGTGGGTCGCCCTCGGCCGGAAGGGGCTCATTATCCTGACGACTGAATACAGGGGGAGGAAGCGGGGGCCATTCGCTGGTGGATGGTGTTGGAGCTTGAACTGATGCTGCAGCAGCCGTCAGCCGTTTGTGTGGCTGCAAAGGTGGAAGAATTGGTATCGCTCGCTGGGGAGCCGGGATGGCCGGAAAGTTTATCTCGTTGAGAGCAGGAACTCGGTTCTTTTTCGGCAGGGACCTGGTGGAGGCCTTCTTCCTGATTTCCAAAAACGCCGCCCGCTTTGGACAGTCCTTGGTTGTGGCCCGATGCTTGTCGCCACATTTGGCGTATTTGGGATCAGCAACTTCCATCTTGTCGCACTCATCGGTCGGATGGAGCTCGCCACATTCGTTGCAGCGCGGCTTCATGCGGCAGTTCCTGGTGCCGTGCCCGAAATTGAAGCAGATGGTGCACTGCGTGACGTCGCGGTGCACTGGCCGATATCGCTCACAGTCAACGACGGTGTAATTTATAACGCCGACCAGCTTCAGGTCCTTCCACGTGATGGAGCCGTGCTCCAGGTGGACCAGGTAAAGCTGGTCGCGTTATCTCCTCGTCTTGTCGTGACGAGCGATCTTGCGCACGGCCACCGGTTTCAATCCGCAACTTTCGAGCTCAGCTTTTAGCTCCTCTTCCTTCATGTCGTGGAGTCCTCGCAGCAAAGCTTTTAGAGGCTTCGTGCCGGGGTGGTCATGAGTGTAGTACTCATACTTGTGGACCTCGATGAACTCCACGACGGATTGATGATGGTCCTTGTTTGCCGGCATCACTTTCACGCCCTCGCTGCAGAGCCGAAAAGTACATTTCAGCCCTTTAGCGATCAGCTGGCGAATTTTTGGGCGCAAATCCGGTGGATCACCCTTGACAAACACGGGCGGGCACTTCTCCTTCCGCTCCGGTTGTACCTGCGGCAGCTGCGATTGCTGCTTCTTCCTCTTTTCCGGCGGATTGCCGGCGTCATCGAGCGGCAACGGCGAGAACACGTTGCTCTGCAAAAGCTGCTTGGAGCGCCTCCAAGAGCAGTGCGCTTAGGCACTTTTCCAGCGACCGAATCGGCCACCGAGTCTCCCATGACGGGTCCGGGAGAAAAAAACGCCAACGCGACGAAGCGAAAATGTAAACAGCGAACGAACGAGAAAAAACACTTGGAAAAAATGCGCGAGCAAAAAACACGTCCGTACGTGCTGCTGTGGTACGTGAGCGTAGCCTTCGCGTGAGCGAGATTCTGATTTGACACCCAGTACCTTCGGGTAAGACGTTGTCCAACGTCAAAAGCGCAAAGGGTGGAGCCTATCAACATCCCTTGAGTGCTATACAATTGCAATAATATTGCAAAATACTACAGCGGAAGAGAAATAACAAAAAATATAAAACTGGATTCGATTTACGGATTATGTGATTGATAGTTCTTCACTCTACCACAGCACTATTAAACAATTCGAAGGAACATGTTAACTCACCATAGAAACCATACGATTCTGAAGTTTCGCACTCGGGTTTCCCGTAGCTTGATTGCACCAAAAAGATATTTTAGTTACTAGATAAAGATTGTCGCTGTCGTCGCTGTCCGGAACATCTTTTGCTGGCGAGGATAGGGGAGCTAAATGTCAAAGAAGGAAAATCCATACGATTTGACAGGTATGTACCACACATGTTTCGGACAGCAGAACAAATGGAACCGAAGCGACAATCTTTATCTAGTAACTAAAATATCTTTTTTGCACCATCACCGGAATTAAAAAGTTGTAAAAACGTTGAGCGACGCTTGATCAAACATGAAGATTCTCTCAACTTGTTTGCTACTCAATATAAACAAACAATCTAACTTTGAAAGACGTATTGATGTTACATGGTTCATAATATGCAACTTAATGTTTCAGTTTCGTGAACGCAACATGCAGTGCGGTGTTCTTTGGTTGTTTGTTTCCAAATATCAAACACGTCTTGTATTGCAATGTTATTGAAACACTGATCGTAATTCGAACATTTTTGATATCCTCATGCAACGATTTGGTGCTTTGGTGTTTCGTGAATACCTTCAATAAAACTGAATGGAAACAAAGAGCCTTTTGGAAGATGTTGCAGGTGCTACTTTGGTTATCATAACGGAAATAGATATCCAATGATTGATATTTCAACGTTATTTTGCACATTTTCAATAAATTTATTGAAGTAAATGGACTCGGTCATAATGCCTATGAGAAACATGTTTCTTACTCCAGCGAGATACCGCCAATGAACCCCACTCAATGTCACCACCACAACTGTTTTTTAAAGTTGGTTTAACCACGCACACACAAGAAGAGTTAGTACTTTTCCATCTAATTCCACTCATTTATTGTAACTTTACTAACTAATTTGTAAGCCTGGGCCTTCCAAGAAAACTGTCGGGCCTTGGCGTCAGATGGCTAGTGGTTCTGCTCCATACTTCTTCAATTTAGGGGGTTAGAAGCAGAGGGGTGTAAGTGACATTTTGGTCAAATTTAGTTGACGACAGCAAAAAAATACTTTGGTTCTCGAGAATTGCGGCAATATTAAATATAAAATTTACAGAAAATTAGTAATTTTTTGAACTTTCATACAACTTTTTGTCACTTTTTGTCACACCCCTTTGCGTTTGACCCACTCAATTGCTTTCCTAACCGTTTTCATCTTCTATCCTATATCGTCAAATAGACTTTCATTCAGCAGTAAGTTCAATTTCGAAAAACGAAAGCGTGGTGCTTCACTAAATTAGAATACTATCCTTTCATTCCTATCACATTGGCATTTGGCAATTTGTTAACCAAAAAGAACTGCTGTCATAGAGCGTATCCGCCAAATTTAAATAAAAATTCCGCATGAACTCGTGGCAAGTTCAGAGGTGCTCTCGGCTGGCAGTGGACGAGCAACTGCATCATCAATTCCTTCTCATTCTCGATAGACCGTAAGGACGTGGCCTGTGCCGCTATGGTCCATATCAAATCCTAGCGCTCTTGGACTGTGCACAGTGAGGTTGGAAAGCAAATCCCATGCCCCCATCAATTGATTCCCTGTGCAATTTCGATTGTTCCGGTCAATCATAGAGTAGCAGTAGCTACCGTTACGGTCATCATACTCATGGCCAAACTCAAGACTGAGCCTTCCATGCAAATCACACCGAAAATTTGCTATTCCAATTATTATTTTTTATGTGAATTCTGATGACAAACTCCCAAAAAAAAATCTTTAGCTGAACAAGAACGGTTAGTTAATTTTGACCGACGCATGGCGTAACGAAAACAAGTGCTATTCGATGAGGATGGCCGAAACCACCCACTACATGTTCGATTTTTGATCAATTTCATAAATGCAATCTGCACTCACGCAGAGCAATCAAGCAATATTTCGCACGTACAGTAGATTTAATTGAATTGCTCGATTATGATATGGTGCTGCTCTTGATAAACAAATAGCGTAATTTCCTTTTCAATAAAAGCAGAAAACATCGTCAATTCAGCTTATTTCTGAATGCCTCTTTATCAGTTCATGATTATCCGTTTCCTGAATGCCATAAAGTCACGATTGTAACCAGTAGGTGCATAAAAACATTTCCGGTAGTTTAATTACTCGGAATGAGTGTCAGTGCAAAATGCATCGTTGCCTAATTACTCGAAAAATTTATTCGGCTTTCGACATAATCGGACACCGAAGTAATATATGTATGATGCAATGATTTCCTTTTGAGAATTGGTTTCATAATATGAGAAATCAGGAGGACACAATCACAAAAAAAGCTCATCGAGTAGAAGTGTAACACTTTATGCACATGGCTGGATCCATTTCACATGGTGAACTAACGAAGTATTTCTTTGATGCAATCTCTGCATATGAGCTAAACGAGAAAAACAATGTTTGTTCCATCAGTTCCATCTACGAAATACATGCTAACGCTTTTGTTCGTTTCCCAATTCCTAACAAAATTCGAAACAGTCACAGGCAAAATATTCTCGTTCAGCGTTGATATATTTATAGACGACTCATTGGAAATCACTTTTGATTTGTGTTGGCGTTCCACCCTCACTTCAACTGTTTTTTTCTTGCTCTACAATTGTCTTTCTTTTCCCCAGCTTAGACATCAACGACATCAACGAATATCCTTTTGATTTCGATGGTTGTTTTCTAACAGAGCTGATTTGGTTTGATAGTTCATATACTATTTTACACGGGTGGTTTGTACCGCGAAAATTCCAAAATCCGTCTGTACTGCAAATTTTGTGTAAAAAAAAACAAGCATAAAAATGACACAAGTGGAATTCGGTAATTTCTTATGAAAACCGCATAAAAAAGACTCTAGTGTACAAATAATGCTTCCTGTTCATGCGTGCACCGTTCGGTGAGGTATTATGAGAAGAATTTGAGCTTTCTTTTCCTGCATTGTTCCAGAACGTACCTATCCGTTCCAGGTTCTCGAATGATAAAATAATTCAAATAAAATTTCTCTGTCAACGACGAAGAACATGCTCTGACACATGTTGATCATTGGCGTAGAGCACGCTTTCTCGTAGATATTTTCAAGAATATAGATACATTGTTTCCCTGGTGTAATTCTAGTCTAACAGCTTATTCAGTACGTCATTCTCAGCAGCATGCTGTTTTTGTCCTCGTGAAATGCGTCGAGTAGCAATGTTTTTCATTGCTGCGTCGTACGGACTGTTGGAAATCTCAAAATTGATGTTTTGTTTTATTCTAGGTGAGGTGTTTTGTTCAATATAGAAGTTATACTTCCACTTGCTGAATCATACAGCCTCAAGCCCACTTGATTTTCGTTTTCAACTTAATTCATGTTGATATTAATGTTGGACTTCCGATCTTTTCTTGAGCCACTTGTGCTGAGTGAAAACTGGAAGTTTTTTTTTTGAAGATACTGATCATGTTGTTGTGAGGAAAATTGTTCCTTTGGTGATTGTGCGTCAGGCCATCATTCACAAATTACGTAGCGCTTTAAGGAGGAGAGGGGTCTGATAGATTGTAGGGGAGACTGGGTAGACTTGATCCCCTTTTATGATTTCCGATGTATCACAGCCAAAAAGGAATAAACATACGTGATTTCCACACAGACTCTCTAAGAAATATAATATTCAACTTTACTGATGTATGACAGTCCTTAAATTATTGCTGTTATTGATACACAATCGATTTTTTGGAGTGCTGTCAAAAATTTACTTTGAAAATTTTCGGGGGAAATTGATCCTTCTCCAAGAACTTGCTTTGATAAAATTAGAAAGATGACCTCAGATTTTTTCAATATTTTTCCTTCAAAATACGCGGAATTTTCGAATTGCTGTGCGTTTACTTGAACGATTTTCGTTATTGAATTCGACAGCTCATGCCATTCAAAAATTTGGGGAGACGTGATCCCTTTTCTATGATATCTATGCAATAAATAATTTTTCCTGCCAACCCTTCATCAAGTCTGTCAAATCTACAAAAAATTAGAAGAATTTTTTTGAATTTTTTCGCCAAATTTTTGTATGGGTGACTAACGGGGGATCAACTGTCCCCATATTGAGGTAATAACTTCAAATCCAAATATCCTAAAACTTTGATGGAATGTTGACATTTACATCAGTACAGATCATAGAGCCTATTTATGGCTTTGTGTTGTGAAAAAACGAAAGCATTTGGTCATTGTTATGAAAAGTGGTTCAAATTTTGCTAGGCCAATAAAAAATTGTTTAGGAAGGTCAAAACATACAAATCGACCTGCAGAATAAATAAGGTTGTCAATCCAGAAAATAACTCACCACATAAAGGTGATTTGTCTAGAGAATCTATACTAAAAAATACGCTAGAACAAAACTAATTTAGTTCGCGCTAAAACAGGTGGTGATCAAGTCTCCCCGGGGATCAAGTCTCCCCACCTCCCCCTACACGTTACGCGAGAGCCATCCTGGTAACTAGCACGGTCAGCAGAGCCCGATTGGTTGCTTTCTCGCTTTCCGCATCACGTTTGATGTTTGTATGGTAATTAGTATGGGCTAGGCAACGTACATTTTTACATTTTCAGAGGTTTCAGTTCACGGTAAACCAAGTGGCACATTGAGTTAAAATATAACCTCAAGAATGCCGAAGAACTTTACTGAAGAAGGTACGCTGCTGGAACGTCCGCAAAAAAAGTTATAACGATTCGAAGTTTAATTTTTTTGCCTTTCTCGTATACTAAGTATACGGTAAAGGCTATATGATCGCTCCAAAAACAAACTTTTTATAGAAGGCCCGGAGACCCATAGTGTTATATACCAATCGACTCAGTTCGACGAATTGAGGTGATGTGTGTGTGTGTGTGTGTGTGTGTGTGTGTGTGTGTGTGTATGTGTGTGTGTATGTGTGTGTGTGTGTGTGCGCAAAACTACTAAAAAAATGTCACTCATTTTTCGGGCACTTATCCTCAACCGATTTGCTCGCAACAAGTTGCATTCGACGCAGAATCCTGTCCCATTGTTTCCTATTTGAAATTGGCTAGATCGGACTATGGGATCAGAAGTTATGGCCAAAATACAAATTCATACAAAAAAATCGCGTAAAAATGTCACTCATTTTTCGGGCACTTATCCTTAACCGATTTGCTCGCAACAAGTTGCATTCGACGCAGAATCCTGTCCCATTGTTTCCTATTTGAAATTGGCTAGATCGGACTATGGGATCGAGAGTTATGGCCAAAATACAAATTCATACAAAAAATCGCGTAAAAATGTCTCTCATTTTTCGGGCACTTATCCTTAACCGATTTGCTCGCAACAAGTTGCATTCGACGCAGAATCCTGTCTCATTGTTTCCTATTTGAAATTGGCTAGATCGGACTATGGGATCAGGAGTTATGGCCAAAATACAAATTCATACATTATTCTCAACCGATTTGCTCGCAACAAATTGCATTCGACGCAGAATCCTGTCTCAATGTTTCCTATTTGAAATTGGCTAGATCGGACTATGGGATCAGAAGTTATGGCCAAAATACAAATTCATACGAAAAAATCGCGTAAAAAATGTCACTCATTTCTCGGGCACTTATCCTTAACCGATTTGCATGCAACAAATTGCATTCGACGCAGAATCCTGTACCATTGTTTCCTATCTGAAATTGGTCAGATCGGACTATGGGATCGAAAATTATACCATTTTGCCTTTCTCGTATACTAAGTATACGGTAAAGGCTATATGATCGCTCCAAAAACAAACTTTTTATAGAAGGCCCGCAGACCCATAGTGTTATATACCAATCGAATCAGTTCGACGAATTGAGGTGATGTCTGTGTGTGTGTGTGTGTGTGTGTATGTGTGTGTGTATGTGTGTGTGTGTGTGCGCAAAACTACTATAAAAAATGTCACTCATTTTTCAGGCACTTATCCTCAACCGATTTGCTCGCAACAAGTTGCATTCGACGCAGAATCCTGTCCCATTGTTTCCTATTTGAAATTGGCTAGATCGGACTATGGGATCAGAAGTTATGGCCAAAATACAAATTCATACAAAAAAATCGCGTAAAAAATGTCACTCATTTTTCGGGCACTTATCCTTAGCCGATTTGCTCGCAACAAGTTGCATTCGACGCAGAATCCTGTCCCATTGTTTCCTATTTGAAATTGGCTAGATCGGACTATGGGATCGAGAGTTATGGCCAAAATACAAATTCATACAAAAAAATCGCGTAGAAAATGTCACTCATTTTTCGGGCACTTATCCTTAACCGATTTGCTCGCAACAAGTTGCATTCGACGCAGAATCCTGTCCCATTGTTTCCTATTTGAAATTGGCTAGATCGGACTATGGGATCAGGAGTTATGGCCAAAATACAAATTCATACAAACAAAATTGCGTAAAAAATGTCACTCATTTTTCGGGCACTTATTCTCAACCGATTTGCTCGCAACAAATTGCATTCGACGCAGAATCCTGTCTCATTGTTTCCTATTTGAAATTGGCTAGATCGGACTATGGGATCAGAAGTTATGGCCAAAATACAAATTCATACAAAAAAATCGCGTAAAAAATGTCACTCATTTTTCGGGCACTTATTCTCAACCGATTTGCTCGCAACAAGTTGCATTCGACGCAGAATCCTGTCCCGTTGTTTCCTATTGAAAATTGGCCATATCGGACTATGGGATCGAAAATTATACCATTTGCCTTTCTCGTATACTAAGTATACGGTAAAGGCTATATGATCGCTCCAAAACAAACTTTTTATAGAAGGCCTGAGACCCATAGTGTTATATACCAATCGACTCAGTTCGACGAATTGAGGTGATGTCTGTGTGTGTGTGTGTGTGTGTGTGTGTGTGTGTGTGTGTGTGTGTGTGTGTGTGTGTGTGTGTGTGTGTGTGTGTGTGTGTGTGCGCAAAACTACTCAACAAAATGTCACTCATTTTTCGGGCACTTATCCTCAACCATACCAACCAGTTGCATTCGACGCAGAATCCTGTCCCATTGTTTCCTATTTGAAATTGGTCAGATCGGACTATGGGATCAAAAGTTATGGCCAAAACACAAATTCATACGAAAAAATCGTGTAAAAAATGTCACTCATTTTTCGGGCACTTATCCTCAACCGATTTGCTCGCAACAAGTTGCATTCGACGCAGAATCCTGTCCCATTGTTTCCTATTTGAAATTGGCCAGATCGGACTATGGGATCGAAAGTTATGACCGAAATACCTTTTTTCATAAAAATCACAAAAAAATGTCACCTATTTTTCGGACACCTAACCTTAATCGATTCACACGCAACAAGTTGCATTCGACGCAGAATCCTGTCCCATTGTTTCCTTTTGAAAATTGGCTAGATCGGACTATTGGATCGGAAGTTATGGCCGAAACACCATTTAAGCCTTTTTATACGAAAAGGCTGTATGTTCGCTCCAAAAACCAAACTTTTACAGAAGGCCTGGAGACCCATAGTGTTATATACCAATCGATTCAGCTCGACGAACTGAGATGACGTCTCTGTCTCCCACTTCATACGGGAGTTTGGCAGAAAGACGGTCATGAGATTTATATCATAACAAATATTGCCCTCCGCTCGCGTGATGGGAATGACATCTTCGTTTTATTTTTGTGTAGTCGGAGCTTCAGTTCAACTAACATCCAAAAGTGATATCCTTAAAATATATGACTGGGTGAAATAACCAGGGTTATGTACGTCAAAAAGATTGGAAAAGGAAACAAAAATGTCGAAATTCTTATTAGCATATTGTAGATCAAGCTGAAAACCGAACCGAGGTCCCGCGAAATCGCATTTTCTCGCATTTCCGGATGTTGCAACTGCATCGCGAGTAGTGCGCAACTGTGCCATAGTCGGGCACCACTCGCGATGCAGTTGCGACATCCGGAAATGGGACAAAATATGATTTTCGGTTTTCAACTGGATCTACAATATCTTTGCCATAAATAATCTGATTTTCATAGAACGGACAAAGAAATTTGTCTTTTTTACTCCTAGCCACTAGCTCATCTTTTTTCAAGCACACACATTTTACGAAGGTCGAGAAAGGCACCATCACCGCTAGGTGGATTAATCTGGGTTTTTATTCATATATTTATTTGGTAGGCGGCACTCTGTGTTCTTAACCGCTACTGTGCCGAGATCTACTGTGGTATTCTCTGCTGTACAGAATCCACACAGAATCTATTTTTAGATTTCCATTTCCATTATTGTTGTCGTTGCCAGTCCATCTCATCGTGAGTCCATTGTGTCTGTTTGTCCATGTCGTGTATCCAATAATCGTTGCATTGTTCGGTTGCCATTTATCCGGGTAACGTTGGAGGAATGCCTCCGAGAAGAACAAGTTGCCAGTCGTCGTCAGGCAGCCGTGACGGTGAGGCGCGTTCCCCAAAACGCCTCCGTATGAGCTGCGGATCCGGCGACTGACGAGGGTTTGGTGGAGGGGCTGGGAATCGAACCCATGACCATTCGCTTGTAAGGTGAAAGTGTAGCCAACTACGCTACGGGACCCCCCTCTTAAAAGTTAAATTGTTCAAACCCTATGCAAAAAAAGCAGGCTAATGGTTCGTCTGCCTCCGTCCCGATAAACAACCTGGCAGGAGTCCGGTAACGCTCAACACCTGTCACCTACACCGGTGAATAATAGGTCTAGATGCACCATTCCTTATTTACGCCGATCCGGCTCTGAACACGGTGCTATAAGGCACCCATGGGATCATAAGAGGCGACTATCTACAACAGGTAGGGATAACGGCACGGAGGGGGGACCTTTTAACATGGAAACAAATTCTACAAACAACGAAGGAGAAGGCGGGGCGAATGTTTTCGCAATACGTGGGAAGGTGCAACGATCTCTAGTGATGTCGCAGGCCAAGACTTCTGAGAACCAAGCCGGCCAACAGGAGCTAGGATCCGAGAGAAGGGTGTCTACCCAAAAATAGTAAAATAGTGCTACTCAGGAGGAGCTACAACTTGGGAGGTCCAACCTGATGGAGGTGCGGAAGCGAGACAACTAGCATCATAACTTCGTGAAGGACAAGTACAATGTTCACACGAAGATCAAGTCCACCGTTAAAGCTGCTGAAAACGAACAGAACGCGCTCAAAAGAAGAGCGGAATCAGCTGAAAAAGCACTGAAAGATCCATACAACCAGACTTGACAAAACTATTCACACTCGCTAGAGCCAAATAAAATCATCAAATGCTGTCTTCGCATCCTCACAATTGAGTGGAAGCGTAAAAAAGTAGAGGTACAAAAAACAGAGGGAAGAAAAGCAAAATAAAAACACATGTGAGTGAGGCGTTGGGCGAAAGAGCACTCATTGAGCCTCCGGAGCGACGCTTTGTATGTGAAAAAAATCTTGGAGGCTGCTTTGAGTGCGAGTGTAAGTGAGTGACGTACCACAAGTAAAAGATGAACAGATAGACTCGCTCTTGTTTTGCGACGCACAAGCTCGGATTTAATGATGCACAATGTTGTGAGTTTTGATGCTTATTTCGCCTCCCCAAAAAAACCCTTGCCCTCGGTCATTTTCTACTCCGCGAGGAGTTTTTGTCAAGCCTGCATACAACAGCCGAGGCACTGCAAACACCAATGAGCATCCGAAATACTCGCACGGAGAAGCGAAGCAGGGACTCTCCAGGAGAGCAGGAAGTCCCGAAGAAGCAGCGAAACGTGCAAGGTTGTGCTAGCATACTGAAGGAAGGCGTCAAGAATGGTGATTGGAAAACCATGGAAAGTCAGCGGGAGAAGAGAAAGAAGCAGAAGGAGAACGTGGAAAAGAAGAAGGATCAGAAAAAAAAAAGAAAAACATCGCTCTTCTCGTGAGAGGATCAAGGGGGACGCCTTGATTGTCGAAGTAAGTGACATGACGACATACGCAGCGATCTTGCGGAAGGTAAGAGAGGACCCGGTGCTCAAGGACTTGGGTGAAAAAGTGGTGAGGACTAGGCGTACTCAGAAGGGGGAATTGCTGTTCGAGCTGAAGAAGGATCCCTCGGTCAAGTTCTCGGCTATCATTGCCAATTTCTTAGGTAGTGAAGGAAACGTAAGAGCTTTAACGCAGGAGGCAGTGGTCGAGTGCAGAGACCTGGACGAGATTACTACGGTAGATGAACTGAGGGATGCACTGACCTCACAATGCACACCTGGCGAAGTTCACATGACCATTCGGCTGAGGAAAGCGTACGGTGGTACGCAAATAGCCTATTGCATTCGACTGTGATTTAATGCTTTAGAGATGGCTTTCCAGTCTTGACAAAATCAAAACACTGTTATTTAATCTTGTCCAAGATTGAAGGACAATATTAAATAACAGTGTTTTGATTTTATCAAGATTGAAAAGCCATCTCTAAAGTACGGAAATATTAGCGATACGACCTCCGGTAGACGCTGCCAACAAAATGGTTGAGATGGGCAAGGTAAAAGTCGGATGGTCGGTGTGTCCGTTGAGACTCACTCCTCGATGCACCAAACAGATGGAGTGATGCTTCAAATGTATGGCGTTTGGACACCAGGCGCGAAACTGCAGTGGCCTGGACAGATCCGGTTTTTGTTGGAAATGTGGTGGAGAAGGACACGTTGCTAGAGACTGCACGAAGCAACCAAGATGCCTGCTCTGTAAACCGGAGAACGGAAACGACCGTATGACGGTTAGGCTTCCAATGCCCTGCCTACAAGAAGGCGATGGCGGGCCGAGATTAATTGAGATAATAATCAAGTTAATCTGAATCATTGCAACACTGCACAGCAACTGTTGTGGCAGTCGACAACAGAAGCAATGTTTGATTTGTCAATTATTGCTGAACCGTATCGGATCACTTCTGACCACGACGACTGGGTGGCGGATTCATTGGGGACTGTAACTATCCAAGTGATGGGCACCTATCCAAGAGGTAGTAGACAGCCCAAGCGAAGGTTTCGTAGTCGCCAAATTAACGGGATCTTTGTGTGTGGCTGTTACCACACCCCATCACCCCCCCCCCCCCCCGGGGGGGGCTTAAGGTCACTCCTGACAGAATCCAAGTTTCAAAGTGCTCGCGTTTTCGGGGGCACAACACTCTATACGGAGGCGGCGGATAACTGTCATTTTTGTTAATTCAGCTTTGCTGTGTCGCAGCATGCGTGAAAAAATGAAAATGACAGTTGTGCGTTGCTTCCGTATCGAGTGTTGTGCCCCCGAAAACGCGAGTACGGTGAAACTTGGATTCTGTCAGGAGTGACCTTAAGAGCAAAATAACCGGATGCGCCACTCACTCAAGGAGAAACTGATCGGCCGAAAACCGATGATCATCGGAGGCGAATTCAAACCTTGGTCATTAGATTGGGAAAGCAGACTGACTAACACTAGAGGTTGCAGTTTGCTGGAGGCGCTGGCAAAGCTGGAAGTAAAATTGGGCAACGAAGGTACCGTTAGAACATTTCGCTGATATGACAGGGAGTCCGTCATCGATGACACGTTCTGCAGTCCGTTGATGGCGAGGAACATGAACTGGAGAGTTTGTGAAGACTATACCCATAGCTATCACTATTTACAAGTCATCAATTGTAAGGGAGGTCGGATTTTTTCTTTTTTGGTTTTGATGCTCATAGTTGGGTTTGCCATTGGAGGGTGTTTTTATGAGGTGTGCGAGGGAGAGTTCGGCTGCCGGTGGGACTTGAACCCGCACTATTCCATTAAGAACACGGACATATTACCAATTATACAACAGCTGCCCTTGCGAGAAAGCTGTCCCATAACCAGCTAATAACGGTGACATATGAGTCAATTCCCCGTATCCATCGAATCCTACTTTAGCAATATTTCACATCTTTTCTCTCTACCCAACTATGTGTATCGAAATTGAACAACAGTCGATCGCGTTTGAATCACAAACATGTGCTTCTGCCTGTCGTATTGAGGCGGGTTTGCTTCTGCTACGACAACAGAGGCTTGTTTGCAGCCGTTTGCTCATTTATTCATCCACTTAGAATTAATTTGTTGATCAAAATCATTATCATATCAGGGGGAAGGGGAATTTAAATTCTTTTTGCTCTTTTTTCGTTTCAGAGAGCGAGCAAAGGCGCTTAAACCTAGACTATTAGCCAGGGCAAGGCTAATACCTTCGCCCCATCCGAGGAAAGTCATCGGCAAGGATAATGGAGTGACATAAATTTCTTAGCAAAGTCACTCCCAACGTATTTCCACAAATTTTCTATCATTTGCTTATAATGATACTCCTAAGCCACATACCCTACCCACCATCCAATTCCTTGACATCTATGAGGGCGTCGGTGAGTCGCTGGCCTCTCGTTAAGTAGATGTCATATCATCATTTCCTTCCCTTTCCTAGTAACGGAGAAGATGGGCGTGGCCGGCAATGATAGCTTTCATGATTTATCATTTTGGACCCCCAATTGGATTACCATTGAATCCCAAATGGAAATCCATAAGCAATTGGGGTAAGAAAGGTAAAGAATATACATGACAACTATCAGTATGCAATCTACGAAATACTCCGTTACAACGCAACGCAACGCAACTATACCCATAGCTATCACTAGCCGATCCGGTATAGTGTCGGAACACGAACGCCGACGGTGCGACGGGTTATAAGGCCTAGTGGGAGAAGATGGAAGACGAAGAGCTTCGTGAAGGATTTTTTTTATCGAAGCACTTCAAGTGGATAGCGGCGCTAAAAACCTTGACACAGACCAACTAACGTAAACGCTTACGAGGGCTTGCGAAGCGACGATGTCAAGGAAGTTAGAGCTTACGAACAACCGCCGGGGAATCCAGCATCGTATAGGCCCATATGTCTGTTGGATACACTGGGGAAGCTTCTGAAAAGGGTTACCCTTAATAGGCTTACACAGTTCACGGAGGGTGAGACTGGCTTATCGAAAAAAAAAACCCAGATTAATCCACCTAGCGGTGATGGTGCCTTTCTCGACCTTCGTAAAATGTGTGTGCTTGAAAAAAGATGAGCTAGTGGCTAGGAGTAAAAAAGACAAATTTCTTTGTCCGTTCTATGAAAATCAGATTATTTATGGCAAAGATATTGTAGATCCAGTTGAAAACCGAAAATCATATTTTGTCCCATTTCCGGATGTCGCAACTGCATCGCGAGTGGTGCCCGACTATGGCACAGTTGCGCACTACTCGCGATGCAGTTGCAACATCCGGAAATGCGAGAAAATGCGATTTCGCCTCGGTTCGGTTTTCAGCTTGATCTACAATATGCTAATAAGAATTTCGACATTTTTGTTTCCTTTTCCAATCTTTTTGACGTACATAACCCTGGTTTATTTCACCCAGTCATATATTTTAAGGATATCACTTTTGGATGTTAGTTGAACTGAAGCTCCGACTACACAAAAATAAAACGAAGATGTCATTCCCATCACGCGAGCGGAGGGCAATATTTGTTATGATATAAATCTCATGACCGTCTTTCTGCCAAACTCCCGTATGAAGTGGGAGAGACAGAGACATCATCTCAGTTCGTCGAGCTGAATCGATTGGTATATAACACTATGGGTCTCCAGGCCTTCTGTAAAAGTTTGGTTTTTGGAGCGAACATACAGCCTTTTCGTATAAAAAGGCTTAAATGGTGTTTCGGCCATAACTTCCGATCCAATAGTCCGATCTAGCCAATTTTCAAAAGGAAACAAACAATGGGACAATGGGATTCTGCGTCGAATGCAACTTGTTGCGTGTGAATCGATTAAGGTTAGGTGTCCGAAAAATAGGTGACATTTTTTGTGATTTTTATGAAAAAAGGTATTTCGGTCATAACTTTCGATCCCATAGTCCGATCTGGCCAATTTCAAATAGGAAACAATGGGACAGGATTCTGCGTCGAATGCAACTTGTTGCGAGCAAATCGGTTGAGGATAAGTGCCCGAAAAATGAGTGACATTTTTTACACGATTTTTTCGTATGAATTTGTGTTTTGGCCATAACTTTTGATCCCATAGTCCGATCTGACCAATTTCAAATAGGAAACAATGGGACAGGATTCTGCGTCGAATGCAACTGGTTGGTATGGTTGAGGATAAGTGCCCGAAAAATGAGTGACATTTTGTTGAGTAGTTTTGCGCACACACACACACACACACACACACACACACACACACACACACACACACACACACACACACACACACACACACACACACACACACACACACACACACACACACACACACACACACACACACACACACACACACACAGACATCACCTCGATTCGTCGAACTGAGTCGATTGGTATATAACACTATGGGTCTCCAGGCCTTCTATAAAAAGTTTGTTTTTGGAGCGATCATATAGCCTTTACCGTATACTTAGTATACGAGAAAGGCAAAATGGTATAATTTTCGATCCCATAGTCCGATATGGCCAATTTTCAATAGGAAACAACGGGACAGGATTCTGCGTCGAATGCAACTTGTTGCGAGCAAATCGGTTAAGAATAAGTGCCCGAAAAATGAGTGACATTTTTTACGCGATTTTTTTGTATGAATTTGTATTTTGGCCATAACTTCTGATCCCATAGTCCGATCTAGCCAATTTCAAATAGGAAACAATGAGACAGGATTCTGAGTCGAATGCAATTTGTTGCGAGCAAATCGGTTGAGAATAAGTGCCCGAAAAATGAGTGACATTTTTTACGCAATTTTGTTTGTATGAATTTGTATTTTGGCCATAACTCCTGATCCCATAGTCCGATCTAGCCAATTTCAAATAGGAAACAATGGGACAGGATTCTGCGTCGAATGCAACTTGTTGCGAGCAAATCGGTTAAGGATAAGTGCCCGAAAATAAGTGACATTTTCTACGCGATTTTTTTGTATGAATTTGTATTTTGGCCATAACTCTCGATCCCATAGTCCGATCTAGCCAATTTCAAATAGGAAACAATGGGACAGGATTCTGCGTCGAATGCAACTTGTTGCGAGCAAATCGGCTAAGGATAAGTGCCCGAAAAATGAGTGACATTTTTTACGCGATTTTTTTGTATGAATTTGTATTTTGGCCATAACTTCTGATCCCATAGTCCGATCTAGCCAATTTCAAATAGGAAACAATGGGACAGGATTCTGCGTCGAATGCAACTTGTTGCGAGCAAATCGGTTGAGGATAAGTGCCCGAAAAATGAGTGACATTTTTTATAGTAGTTTTGCGCACACACACACACACATACACACACACATACACACACACACACACACACACACAGACATCACCTCAATTCGTCGAACTGATTCGATTGGTATATAACACTATGGGTCTGCGGGCCTTCTATAAAAAGTTTGTTTTTGGAGCGATCATATAGCCTTTACCGTATACTTAGTATACGAGAAAGGCAAAAATGGTATAATTTTCGATCCCATAGTCCGATCTGACCAATTTCAAATAGGAAACAATGGGACAGGATTCTGCGTCGAATGCAATTTGTTGCGAGCAAATCGGTTAAGGATAAGTGCCCGAAAAATGAGTGACATTTTTAACGCGATTTTTTTGTATGAATTTGTATTTTGGCCATAACTTCTGATCCCATAGTCCGATCTAGCCAATTTCAAATAGGAAACAATGAGACAGGATTCTGCGTCGAATGCAATTTGTTGCGAGCAAATCGGTTGAGAATAAGTGCCCGAAAAATGAGTGACATTTTTTACGCGATTTTGTTTGTATGAATTTGTATTTTGGCCATAACTCCTGATCCCATAGTCCGATCTAGCCAATTTCAAATAGGAAACAATGAGACAGGATTCTGCGTCGAATGCAACTTGTTGCGAGCAAATCGGTTAAGGATAAGTGCCCGAAAAATGAGTGACATTTTTTACGCGATTTTTTTGTATGAATTTGTATTTTGGCCATAACTCTCGATCCCATAGTCCGATCTAGCCAATTTCAAATAGGAAACAATGGGACAGGATTCTGCGTCGAATGCAACTTGTTGCGAGCAAATCGGTTAAGGATAAGTGCCCGAAAAATGAGTGACATTTTTTACGCGATTTTTTTGTATGAATTTGTGTTTTGGCCATAACTTCTGATCCCATAGTCCGATCTAGCCAATTTCAAATAGGAAACAATGGGACAGGATTCTGCGTCGAATGCAACTTGTTGCGAGCAAATCGGTTGAGGATAAGTGCCCGAAAAATGAGTGACATTTTTTGAGTAGTTTTGCGCACACACACACACACACATACACACACACATACACACACACACACACACACAGACATCACCTCAATTCGTCGAACTGAGTCGATTGGTATATAACACTATGGGTCTCCGGGCCTTCTATAAAAAGTTTGTTTTTGGAGCGATCATATAGCCTTTACCGTATACTTAGTATACGAGAAAGGCAAAACTGTTCGGATTCCGTAAAGGCCGATCGACTGTGGATGCAATAAGGACATTCATTAAAGATGCAGAGAGGGCGCCCAAGAGGAAGAGGAGCGGCAATCGGTTCAGCGCGGTAGTAACGATTGACGTCCAAAACACGTTTAATAGCAGCTGGGAGGCCATTGCCGCAGCGCCGCATGGAATGCGAATTCCCGACATCCTGTGTAGGATTCTTAGGAGCTACTTCCTGAACCGGATTCTGGTTTACGACACGAACTTGGGACAGAAGTCAATCAGGGTTAGGGCGGGCGTTCCACAAGGGTCCATACTAGACCCGACGTTATGGAATGTGATGTACAATGGCCAGTGGCCGCCAATGCGGACGTCATCCACCACCAGAACTGTCGGACGACCTCTGCAACTTGAAGACCAAGTGGGCGCATTGCGCGAAAGCGTTTCCTGCGATAGCCGCCGGTAGTCGGGGCACCATTATTAGTGGGGAAGTTTCCTTCACCGGAACTGGTGGACCACCCTCGACGCCGAGGGAGTCAGGAGGATTCGAGTGTGGCACAACCACCGAAGGTGCGAGACAACGTAGCAGTGGATCTTAGCCAGCCAGTCGGCGAACTGGCCAAAGCTAGGGATCAGAACTTTAGAAGAAGTGCATGGGCACCACCTGTATGATCGACGCACATGTCTAATAACGAAAATGTATTAGTTCTATTCGCATACTAAAAAAAAACTCAAAGGTGCAATTAACGTTAAGGCAATCAAACTCATCAAATGCTTTAGCCAAGCAAGCCTTTGGCACAGCAGAGTGCGATTGAATTCGCATTCTATACCGTCCCGCCCAGACAGTTACTGGGGGGCATGGAGTGCGATCCTCTCGTTTAATAAACAATGTGCACTCGCTTGGCTGTGGGTATACAATAGTAAAGCACATTTGGAGATTGGACAAATCAAGCATTCGAAAGATATTCAATTTGCAAAAAAGAGAGCTAACCGTGGTGGAGGTTGGTACTCGGATTCTGATGGCTTTTCCGCAAACGTGACCTTTAAGTGGTCTTGTTGTGTAGGGGTTATCACGCCTATCTAGAGAGTAGGAGGTTGAGGGTTCGAGTCCCTCCAAGACACGTGGATTCTTTTTCGCAAATTTCATATCAATTTGTCCATTTCGAAACATATGCTGTGCATATGCACAGCCAAGATATTTATCAAAGGTGCAGCCCAATGGGGTTGTTCGCAAAAGAGACGTAACTATACGAAATGGATGGTATTTGTCATCATAGTTTGTGCCTCTTTATCAACATTGATATTTCCCTCTCCCGAAAATCTCAGTATAAGCTCTTTCTTCCTCATCAAAGATTGGTGGTTTTGATAAGAGCCGTTTGTTCAAGTTTTCGATGGGAATTAAATATAGGAAAGCTGCTTTCCGGCGTGCGCGAGCCAGTTTGATCGGGATTCCACATTTAACATTCATGTGACATGTCATTCGGAGAATGACAAATTCTAAGAATCCTATTTAATTTTCTCGCAAGAATCTGAATTTGGTTATGAGCTGTTGACTATCTAAATAGCGTATTGTTGTGAAGAATAATAACAGAAATTTGACTCAAGCCGAAGTTTCTTCATATTACAAAACATTATCTCTTGGCATCTGTCTGTCTGACCGACGTTCGCCGATGGGTGGTTGCTGTAGATAGTTTCCACTGAGGTGGCGTCTTCATGGATTTTATACAAAAGCCACCATTTTATACAAAAGAAAGTTGATCTGACTATCCGAAAAAAAAACTTCAAAGTGCAAAACTCAATCATAACTAGAGAATTTGATAGCGCGTCGGAGGGAGATGATGCAATAAATTTAAACGGATGGAATCACTAACAGCAACCAAACTACCACGCCAAACCCGATGACACCGAAACAGTCCTTTTTTGCAATTAACTTTTTCTTTCCATAAAGCTGGCCCTGAGAAGAACCAATTTTCTTTTCAGTCCCGCCCCTTTGTGATCTGATATGGGTGTAAATATAATGTGCATTCATAATGATTAACGAAGGGCGGGGCTAATGGAATTACTTCATTAGATACAAGAAAGCCGCTTTCCGAGGCGCTCGTGAGTCATTTTGATCGGGATTCCACAGACCAAGGATGTTTTCGATCATTTAGTAATTTGCATTCGATCATTTAGTAGTTTGTCTTTAACTCATTCCAGAAGCTGAATTTCCAAATGGCTTGTATGGTGGACTTCTAGTGCGAAGGTTTTTCTACAACTCTGCTTAATGGTTCGTTGTTAGAATTTAACTAATAAGACGATCCCCACCGATGTGTATCCAAATGAGTGTCTAGTATAGGAACGAAATGCATTCATATTTTATTTATGCACTTGTTCTTGCACCGGTTGTTTCTATCAAGGTTGTTGAAGTGCAATCATGCTTCGCACCGGTGGTGAATATCCGGTTGCTATTGAGGCAAACACGGAAATAAATAAAATCAGGAAAAAAATATTATTTATTTTCAAATCTTTCAGAACGCGCTCCAACTTTTGTAATATAAATATGTGCGTAATGCATTTTGTGATTATCAGATTAGCTAGACACACATCTGCTAGGTGGCGCTAGCTTATATGCAATAATTTAGTGAGGTGGATATCTCGAAATCTATAAGACTTAGAAAGATTTTGCCTTCTACAAAGTTGTTCGGGTAGCCATAACATTTATGATGGAGACTAGTTTAGTTTGGAACTCATACGCATAGCGGCGCTAGTGTATGAGAAATAACCTGTTAGGTTAAATATTTCTATATCCGTTATAGAGTTAGAAGGTGGCCATCTTCTACAAAGTTACGGCAATATTCTAAAAATTTCAGTTTTCGAAATAGCGGTTGTATTTCAAATTAAACTTGTTTTCGTCATGATGGTTTCAACCACCCGAACAACTTTGTAGAAGACGCCAATATTCTTAAAATTCCAGATTTCGAGATATCTAACATATCAGTTTATTTCATATGCACTAGCGCCGCCAATCAGTAGAAAACCAAACTAAACTGACCTCCATCACAATGGTCTTGATGATGAATAACCGAACAATTTTTCAGAAGGCGGCACATTTTTTTATTTATGCGTTACTCTATATTTCCGTGTGATGGTTTGGCAACGGTTGGAACGGGTCGCCAAATTTGCCAACTCGCTATTCACCGAAGGTTGCGTTTACATTTCCCAAACCCGTTTACCAACGACCGGTGCGAGTTCGCGTTATTTACGCACTGGTGGCTTTATTTACGCACTGGTGGGGATCGTCTAACGGAGTTATAGCACTAGTTGCAGTAACTTAAACTAAATGATTGGAATTTTGTTACTATTTAGTCAAAGTTAATGAAACTATAGTTTTAACTCCGTTACTAGTGGAATTCAAACAACGAACCATAAGACAGAGTTGCAGAAAACCCTTCGCACTAGAAGTCCACCATACAACACATTTTGAAATTCAGCTTCTGGAATGAGTTATTGACAAACTACTAAATGATCGAACACGAATTACTAAATGATCGATAACATCCTTGCCACAGACAAAGGCTGTTCGGAGAATGTTATTTGACACTGCCTTACAAGCGAGAGAAAAGGCAACAACAAAAATAAATAAAGATTTAAAAAATGGGCTAAACGTAAAACAAATCAAAACAAGGCACGTTACACTTTTTAGCGAAGAGTCCTAGTTAGAAAACGCATTATAAGTGTTTTTTTTTTGTTTTGCACTTCTTTCCCAAGGAATTTCAAAAACCAATTATATAAGAAAGGCAAAGCATTTTTCACGCTGTTCACGCCATAATCTAACACATGAGATTCAAAATAATTATTACCAATGGGGAAAAGCATATCTTTGTCGCATAATGCATAATGCAAAGGATTTCCGTTGAAAATGTTACCAGCGCCTCCGTGATGCTGTGTCCGCTCCGCTGCGATTGCTTTGATTTGTCCGCTCTGCGTTAAATCTTGTTTAAACTGAGGATTAGATCCAAACCCGCAAGTTGCTTGATTTTGATGTCTGTGCCTGTGATTCAAGTAGGGGGAATGACGGCTTTGGCAGGTTTTGTTCTATTATTGGCAGGGGTTTTTTTTATGACTGACTAGGCTCAAATTTGGCCTAAACATTCTTTGCATATCAAAGAATATTGTGGCCAAATTTTATAAAAATTTGGTCGACAAAAACCCCCCTGCCAATAATAGAACAAAACCTGCCAAAGCCGTCTTTCCCCCTATTTAATTTGTTGGTTTACATATTTCTAAACTTTTCATCAATTATCGATAATAAATAGTGGAACATCAGTATTTTCATATAAATACAAAGAAGCGTTGACTCATCCTAGATCATCGAAAATTCAGGTTTGTGACAGCAGCGCGTACGGACGTGCTTTTTGCTCGCGCATTTTTTCTCGCTCGTTCGCTGTGTTTACGTTTTCGCTTCGTCGCGTTGGCGTTATTTTCTCCCGGACCCGTCATGGGAGATACCGCGGCCACTTCGGTCACGAATAAAACGTGAAAGCGTCCATCATAGCAGGTTGCTCCCGACGAGGGAAGTGAAAAGCTTTTCTTGAGCAACTCCTCGCTCAAGGATGGTGACGCCGGAAATCTGCTAGGTACCACGAAAAAACGGAAGAAGCAACAACCTCTGTTCCACGATAAATCACCAGAGCGGAAGGAGAAGTGCCCGCTGATTTTCGTGAAGTACTACCACGATGAAGAACCTCACGCAAATCAAGGCCATCAACAGCACTGTCGTCGAGTGGACAAAGTACAAGCCCGTGTATCGTGATGTCACGCAGTGCATGAACTGTCTCCGCTTCGACCATGGCACGCGGAATTGCTTCATGAACGCACGATGCACCCGGAGTGCGAGCAAATGGAAGAGGCTGACCTTAAGTGTGTCAACTGTGGGGAAAAGCATCGGGCCACCACGAAGCCCTGTCCGAAACGCGCGGAGTTCTGCGAAATCCGCATGAAAGCTTCCACAAAAAATCGCCCAGCCCGAAGCTCGTTCCCCATGCTCGACGAACGAAACTTCTCGACAATTCCGCTTCAGCGGCGGCCGATCCCGGTCCTTCCGCCGCTGCAATCGCAAAGAAGATTTGCAGCTGATGCTGCCTCGACCCACCAGAAGAGAACCGGCTGAGGACTGCAAAATCATCCTCAATGGCACGATAGTAGAATGGGCCAACGAGGCTAACTACCTTGGCTTGACCCACGACAGCAAGGTTATTTTTCGGCAACAGGTTGACAAGACGGTAACAAAGTGTAACGTTTTTTTTTTAACTGCTGTACCCTTTGATCAACCACTGGTCGTCTTTGTCCCTGAAGAATAAATTTACTGTCTACAAGCAAATCATCCTCCCCGTGATGGAATACGGCATGTCGGTCTGGGAGAGCTGCGCTAAAACCCATCACCTCAAACTCCAAAGAATGCAGAACAAGTTCCTGGAGATGATCCTCAACACCCCTCCCAGGACACGAACTTCTTAGGTCCATCGTCTGGCCGGTATTTAAACACTACAAGAACGCTTTGGTGAGTGTAAAAATCGGTTTAGGGTTCGTTGCTTATCTTCGGACCAAGCTGCGATTAGGGCGCTTGTTCCAATCTAGGTTATCAAATTATTATTGTAAAAATTTGTGTAGTTTAGCTATCGAATTTTAAAAATTAACCGTTGCCTCTTTTAGGCAACGTTGAAAATATAGATAAACTTTTGTGAATTAAAATTAAAACAATTAAAGTTAGAAACTAAACTAAAGATGAAGGGCCAAGAGGCTAACCACTTGAAATGCTATAAAAATAACGTGTACGACAAAAAAATGTAAAAAAAACTAAAACTAACTTACTAAATCATCCTGGATCGAATGGTTCAAAAAAATTGAAAATCCATCGCGAAACGGCTGAGATATTAAAGTTTAATGTCTATCATATTTTCGAGACGGTCCCCGATTTTCGCAATCGTAAAGTGTACCCCAATATAGAAAAGACAGACTATCGAGGATGGACAGGAATCGTTGTGCCGTCACTCGCCTACTGAAAACGGATACCACCTCTGCACTTGCCACGCGTTCAAATGGAATTTCACTGGAATCTGGAGGTTACCCACCTAAAATAAATCGCAGATTTCTGTGAAATTTCACCGAAATCTCATCAGCAGAACTGTTCAGTATATAATTTTACAGATTTTTGGTGCAAGGTTAAAATACTTCAAACTTCCACTAAATTCACTTATGTATCATCAGATACGTATTTCGTTTTCTACTTGAAAACTTCTTCAGTGTTTTGTTATGGATGATACATAAGTGAATAAAGCGAAAGTAAATGGAAGTTTGAAGTATTTTAACCCTGTAACATTTTCCCCTAAGACCCCAGTTGAACGAAGGAGAAATAATAGAAAATCTGTGAAATAATTACCGAACAATTCTGCTGGTGATATTTCCGTGAATTTCACCGAAACTCACAAAAATCTGTAACATGATTTGGGTGTGGTTCTATGGCTGAAATTCGACTTAGTCAACGAATTGCCAATATTATGTAAAGGAATGAAACGATGGTATATTTCAATTAAGTTGTGAAAAAAGATTTTAATTTCAAAGCTTCGACCCTAAATACTAATACTAAGCGAAAAATTAATCAAGGTCTCACAATTTTACCAACCTGCATATCCTTGCACATCAGCGCGATCACAAACAGATTCAGAAAGAACCCGAAGAATCCGATGAAGAAGAGCGTTACTGCGGCGGCGACATACGCCCAGGATTCCATCAGCTCCGGCGCCGCAATCGGTACAGAGTTCTGCTCGTGACCACCCACCCGATGTTCGCCAAAGTCTTCGCTTGCACTGCTAATGATAAGAGTACTGCTTGTTCCACTATCTGCACTTCCACTGCCTTCCCTCGCCCCACTGCCACTGTCGCCTTCCACAACCATTGACAGACCAGCACCGAAACCGTCGCCACCGCCATCACCAGCGTTGACAACGGTGGCCCCATTGATGGTTGTCGTCTGCTGAATCGACAGAATGAGCAAACTGCTAATGTTGGCCACATGGATGACGCTAACTTCGGTCATCATTTTGTAGGCTGGCCACGGGATTCACTTGGTGGGTGTTGCACGGGCCCAGCGGAGAGGTGGGCCATTTTCCACGTACTTCTGTAACTTTTTTATCATTAAGCTACTCCAGTGCCGGGTCCGTACAGGTTGCATAGGAGCAGGCAATTAGTGTCGGCTTAGGAAAGCGCTTGGCTCTGAGTTGGTGCTATCGAGGAGAAAACAACACGGTGGAAATGTTCCGCGAGGTATGATTTACGATAGGTTTTGTGTCACTTGCAGAGTAGATGCGAAAAAGGACTTAGCGTCGTTATTAGTTGTTGCGTGGGACATCAGCACTGAACACTGACAAGTTAATTCCAAATTATCTGCACGTTCTACATCTGAAATAAAAGAAGAAATAGAAATCGTGTCAAATTAATAGCGTTCATATGAAATAAGTTGTTAATAAGCAACAAAATAACATGACTAACAAAAGTTTGAAAACGATTGGAGATATAGGAAATAGTTTACTGAGTTTACTTAAAGCTTTTCTGCTGAAGTTCAGTTTTGATACTTATTAAGAAACAACGAACTCGAAAAAACAATTGAACTCATTCTGGACTGCATTCAACATGAGCAAACGCTTGTGGACAAGCAGCGCATAATTTTAGAATGATATTCGTATTAACATTAGTTATGTCATAACATAAAGTAAGGAACTCAGATACAGTTGTCTCAAAGCATGACGATAAAGTGATCGATCATAACTAGCACAGACGCATAATTGAATGGAAATACTTCAATTTAACCACCCGTACCAAGGCTCATCGAGTTTCATTTTGTCAATTAAATCAAGGTATATTTTGCTTTTACGAGAAATAGTTGCTTTTCAGGATGAAATCAAAATACACCTTGATGTTATTAATTCCATTTGATAAAATGACAAAATTCAGCCAAAATACATCGAAGATAGGCAAGGGAACTTGGCTTCGGGATTTAGTTTACATCTAAACAGATAACACTGAATCAACAATTTGACGCCACAATACACGGTTCGAGGCCTGCCTGCTCCTGCCAGTACCAGCCGGATCGGAAGCGAACACCATCTTTGCAAGGTTGCTGTTCGACATTCTTGCAACATGCCCTGCCCATCTTACCCTTCCGGCTTTAGCTACCTTCTGGATACTGAGTTCGCCGTAGAGTTGGGCGAGCTCGTGGTTCATTCTTCGCCGCTACACACCGTCTTCTTGCACACCGCCAAAGAACTACATCGGGTATGTGGGACCTAAGCACCCGTCTCTCGAATACTCCGAGTGCTTGCAAGTCCTCCTCGAGCATTGTCCATGTTTCATGTCCGTAGAGGACAATCGGTCTTATAAGCGTCTTGTACATGACACATTTGGTGCGGTGGCGAATCTTTTTCGACCGCAGTTTCTTCTGGAGCCCGTAGTAGGCCCGACTTCCACAGATGATGCGCCTTCGTATTTCACGACTAACGTTGTTGTCAGCCGTTAGCAAGGATCCGAGGTAGACGAATTCCTCGACCACCTCGAAGGTATCCCCGTCTATCGTAACACTGCTTCCCAGGCGGGCCCTGTCGCGCTCGGTTCCGCCCACAAGCATGTACTTTGTCTTCGACGCATTCACCACCAGTCCAACTTTTGTTGCTTCACGTTTCAGGCGGGTGTACAGTTCTGCCACCTTTGCAAATGTTCGGCCGACAATGTCCATGTCATCCGCGAAACAAATAAATTGACTGAATTTGCTGAAAATTGTACCTCGGCTTTCCGCATGACACCTTTCTAGTGCAATGTTGAACAACAGGCACGAAAGTCCATCACCTTGTCTTAGTCCCCGGCGCGATTCGAACCAACTGGAGTGTTCACCCGAAATCTTCACACAGTTTTGCACAACATCCACCGTTGCTTTGATCAGGCTGGTAAGCTTCCCAGGGAAGCTGTTCTGGTCCATAATTTTCCATAGCCCGTATGCCGTATACTGTCATATGCCGCCTTGAAATCAATGAACAGATGTGAGTTGGGACCCGGTATTCACGGAATTTTTGAAGGATTTGTCGTACAGTAAAGATTTGGTCCGTTTCGGCTCGCGGCACGAACCGGCAAAGGCTTCGTGCCGCGAGCCGAAACGGACCAGACCTTTACTGTACGACATATCCTTAAATGCGTTGCGTTGAGCCTGTAATAGAACTTGCGTGTTTCTTTCACAGCTGTTCCATCTCCTCGCACTTCGCTTCTTCCAGGCGACGTGTCTTCTCCTGAAAAGCCGGGTTTGCTGTCTCCGCTTCCGTCTTTAACGTTCCACGTTCTGCCGGGTACCTTGCTGCAGCGCGACCGCCCGCGCTGCGTCCTTTTCCTCCAGAATCTGCCGGCACTCTTCGTCGAACCAATCGTTCCGTCGGCTTCGTCTCATATACCCGACGTTGTTCTCCACTGCGTCGTTAATGGCTGCTTTGACTGTATTGCAACAGTCCTCAAGAGGGGCCCCATCGAGCTCACCCTCTTCCGACTACGCTGTCTCGAGATGCTGGGCGTATGTAGTGGCGACATCAGATTGTTCCAGTCGCTCTAGGTCGTACCGCCGCGGTCGTCGGTATCGAACATTGTTGATGACGGATAGTTTTGGGCGCAGTTTAACCATCACCAGATAGTGGTTAGAGTCAATGTTAGTGCCACGATATGTCCTGACATCGATAATATCAGAGATGTGCCGTCCATCAATCAGAACGTGGTCGATTTGTGATTCTGTCTGCAGTGGTGATCTCCAGGTGTACCGTTACGGGAGGCTGTGTTGAAAGTAGGTGCGCAAATGGCCATATTGGAGGCGGCGAAACCAATTAGTCGTAGGCCGTTTTCGTTCGTCAGCCGGTGAGCGCTGAACTTCCCAATAGTTGGTCTAAAATCCTTCTTTTTGCCAACCTGAGCGTTCAAATCTCCTATGATGATTTTGACGTCGTGGCTTGGGCAGCTGTCGTACTCACGTTCCAGCTGCGCGTAGAATGCGTCCTTATCATCATCAGTGCTTCCGGAGTGTGGGCTATGGACGTTGATTATGCTGAAGTTGAAGAACCGGCCTTTGATCCTCAACCTGCACATTCTTTCATTGGTCGGCCACCACCCGATCACGCGCCTTTGCATATCGCCCATCACTATGAAAGCGTGTGTTGCCGCAGCTCTGGTAGATGGTATGATTACCTCTAAACGTTCGCACCATTGATCCCTTCCAACAAACCTCCTGCAGTGCTACGATGCCGAATCCACGGTCCTTGATCACATCGGCGAGTATGCGTGTGCTCCCTATGAAGATAAGAGATTTGCAGTTCCACGAACCGAGGTTTCCAATCGCTAATCCCTTTTCGTCACAGTGGTCTTCGCCTATGGTTCCGGTCCGTACTCTCTTGTTGATTATTCGTTGCTTATGTTTTTTTAAAGGCTGGCTTATGTTTGGGGGCCTCCTTAGCCGTGCGGTAAGATGCGCGGCTACAAAGCAAGACCATGCTGAGGGTGGCTGGGTTCGATTCCCGGTGCCGGTCTAGACAATTTTCGGATTAGAAATTGTCTCGACTTCTCTGGGCATAAAGTATCATCGTGTTAGCCTCATGATATACGAATGCAGAAATGGTAACTTGGCTTAGAAACCTCGCAATTAATAACTGTGGAACTGCTTAATGAACACTAAGCTGCGAGGCGGCAATGTCCCAGAGGGGGATGTAATGCCAACGAAGAAGAAGAAGAAGATGTTTTTTTAAAGGCTGGCTTGCAGGACCTGACACCAAACCCCCTAAATTTCCGGAGAACCATTCCTCCTTATTCCCGGTGGACCATGGTGCACAGTTTCACTTAGAGTCTCTCGCTGGCACTCGGACGATGATCAGCCGCCCCTAACATGGAGAACAGACGCTGTTGAGAGCCGCTCCTAACATAAAGTATAGACGCTCAGTAAGATTTGCACCTCCGGAGAGGAACAAATTCCCCCTTCCATGTCAGCATAGACCGATCTTCCCTAAAGTTGCTCGTATCCCGGCCAGCACCACGAGGAGGTGGGGATAGGGGTCTCTGGGTAAGAGGCTAAGGACCTTGAGATGGGGTCTATTTTATTTCTTAAGGTACGCGAAGTACCAATGGTACGCTTTACCCATCTAAAAAAAATCATCCAGATTTTCAATTGTCATAAATTTCAACCTTCTAACTTAAAATGTAATTATTGAACCTAAGGCTTAAGAGTGCCAATCCGAAGATGGCGAGTACGATTCTCGGGCAAATCTAGGATGTTTCCGGGTTGGAAACATTCTTGACTCCCTGGGCATAGTGTATCGGGCACACAAAACACATATTTATGCAATGGCGGGAATAGGAAGCTTTCAATTAATAACTGGAGAAATTCTAATAGAATACGTTGAAAGTTGAAAAGCAGGCCAAGTTCCATTTGGGACGTAGAGCCAAAGAAGAAAAGGAAGAAGAATAAGAAGAATAAGAAGAAGAGATGTAAAGGAAGATGACCGGATGAGGAAAAAAAATAAGAAGAAGGATCAAAGCATGGCGAATGGCGATCTTGAAGAGTTCCGAATACGTTGGATTTGAATTGGGATTTCGATTGAATTTTGATTGGATTTGCATTAGATTTGGATTGAATTCAGATTGATTTGGATTGGATCAAGGATAGATCTTAATGAGTATTTATTTGGATTTGGCTAGATGTGGATTGGTTTTGATTCGGACTGGATTGGATTCTGATAAAATTGAATTTGAATTGGATATGAATTGGATTTGAATTTTGAATAAACTTTTCAATTGGATGAATATTAGATTTAAATGAGTTGATGAGATTTGGGTGAAATTTGGATAGGATTTGAATTTGATTTGGATTGGATTTGAATTAATTTTGGATTGGATTGGAATGAATTTTCATAGGATCTGGATTTGAATTGGGATTTGAGTTGAATTTGCATTGGATTATGATTAGATTCAGGTTAAATTTGGATTGAATGAAGATTAGATTTGAGTGGGTAATTGAATAGGCTAGATTTTTGTTGGATTGGATTTGGATTCAAAGTTGATTGGATTTGGATTAGAATTGGATTTGCAATGAATTCTGATTAAATTCAGACTGGATACAAATCAAATTAAATTTGAATGAATATTCCAGTGGATTGGATTTGAATTCTACTTGAATTTGGATTGGATTTTGGACTAAATTTGGATAAAATTAGGATTGGTTTTGAATTGGATTTATATTGAGATTGAGATTGAGACTTGAATGAGTTGTTATTTGGATTTGGCTATATTTGGATTGAATTGGATTTGGATTCAGATTAAATTTGGATTGGAATAAAGATTAGATTTGAACGAGTAATTAAATTTGGATTGCATTGGATTTGGATAGGACTTGAAGTGGATTTTCAATGGTTTCAGATTAAATTTGCATTGGATTTGCAATATATTCAGAATAAAATTGGATTGGATTTTAATTATATTGGATGAGTACTTCATTGGCTATGGCTGGGTTTTGTTCACTTCATTAGATTTGGCGAGATGTTGATTGGATTTGAATTGTACTTGGAATTGGATTGGGCTTGATTTGAACTTTCCATTGAATTTGGATTGAATTTGAATTGGATTTGGATTAAATTGGGATGAGATTTCGATTGGACTTGTTTTGCATAGGATTTGGATTGGCTTCGGACTGGAATTGGATTGAATTTGGATTGGATTTGATTTGGATGTGGATGCAGATTAGATTTGGATTGAATAAAGATTAGATTTGAATGAGTAGCTGGATTTGGCTGTATTGGGATTGGATTGGATATAGATGTGAATGAGCATTTAATTTAATTTGGCTTGGATTTGGATGAAGTTCATTTGGATTGGGTTTGGAATTGGATTGGAATTGGTTTTGGACTTGATTCGGGCTGGGTGTTTGATTTAAGTTGGATTTAAATTGCATTAATATTAAATTTGATTAAAATTGAATTTGGTGATCTGATGCTTATTCGGCTTAATTGTGTTACGTTCATTACATTTCTTTAGAGTAGAGGAAGAGAAGAATATAGTAGATAAGATCAGGTCTATGAAGTGTCGAAAAACATATTCACTTCACTACATTGTGTTATTGGCATTCAGCTATTATCCAATTAGCACCACACGCGTTTAAAATATTTTAGCGATTTTTAACACGTACTGAGCACTTTTGCGAGCAGCACCCGCGCTTTTTTGTAGTTTCATTGGGCATTTTTATTTATTAACTTTGATCGGTCCATCCTTTTCCGTTGCGAAGTTTATTTATTTGAAAAACAGCCAGTTTATCTACATCCCCCACTGGGAAATTGCCGCCTCGCAGCTTAGAGTTCATTGAGCACTTCCACAGTTATTAACTGCGAGGTTTCCAAGCCAAGCTACCATTTCTGCATTCGTATATCATGAGGCTTACACGATGATCCTTAGATCCCCAGGAAAATCGAAACAATTTCCAATCCGAAAGTTGCCAAGACCGGAACCGGGAATCGAACACAGCTACCCTCAGCATGGTCTTGCTTTGTAGCCGTGTGTCTTACTAAATTATGCCCGGTAAGGATAGTCAAATGTGTGGCTTCGTGCCATCGGAATACGATCAGCCGTATACGTTAGGTAATTGTCAGGGACAAAATAGTTACTAACGTGTCGTCCGTTGAGCTTTTGAAACAGAAATTGACATAACTAATCCGCATGATACTCGAGCTTAGTTTATTCAAAGATTGTGTACGGGTTGAATTGACGATTTATCCTAAAATTCGATTATTTGAGAGTTTTTAAAGAAATTGTATCCTGGTGGGGCGAAACGGGCACGTTCTGGTGTGGGTAATATGGACCATATGAAGTACGTACATTATTTTCACCGAAATTTTATTTTGAAATGTTTGTATTACTTACTTCAAAAAACGCCAAGCATTCATTAGGAAATTTGAATTTCCGAGTTTTGTTTAAACCAATGTAATTTTTAATTGATTTTTATTAATGTTACATGCTTTTTTAGTAAAATCATTAGTCAGTCATGTCAATTTATCCTCAACATTTTTATTTCAAGAAGCACGTTTTACAGATGCTAACACACTTATTTGCGTAATCGACGTCCAGATTTTTTTTTTGCTGACTGCTAACTATTCAAAACTATCAAATTGCAGTGCTTTCGGCTAATTGAGAAAACAGAAAACTTTACTTGTAGAGACTCAGATTTTGTTACCTACTTCGAAGAAATAAGCAAAGAGTAAGGGAATGGTTCGCCACTTCATCTCATAGCTCCTATTTCCATCTCATCAAAAACAAAGCAATGGAAAGGAATTTGGTTTGTTTATTATTTTTGTGATTTTTTCAGCAGTGAGCACGCATGTTGACAAAAAGAAGCGACGAATTTGGTGCCGTATTTCTTTGTTTAGCGATGAGATGGATATATGTACAGTAAGATGGAGATCGGAACAGTTCCCCTAAGTGATAACTATAATTTTGCAAGATTCAAAAGAAAGAAAATAACTTATGTCTTTTAAATATATACACAACCAGCGGCACCTCGAGGGGTTTTAATACTATTCCGATTTTCAATTTCACTTTTTTCATTGAAAGCAAAAGCACAACATACCTAGTTGTATTATCGACAAGAAAATACTATATACAGTGAAGGATTTTTGGAATAGTATTTATTAACTCGTTTGGCCTGTCTTTCTATCTTTTTTTTATTAGCTTGTTTTCCTGGTCTGTGTAAATCATGATTTCATGTTTATAATGATAAATATTTCTTATGAGTAGACTAAAAAAGACTCATATATAATTTGATTTTTGGTATTTTTGTAAAGTTTAGAAAAAAAATATGAAACATCGTCATTAGAAATACTATCGTCATTAGAAAAACTATCGGCTATCACCCATATTTTTCATTTAATTCTTTGCTGAACGATTTGTAAAAATTATTGCTGTACAATAATACCCCAATATTACAACGTTTTCCTTGTGAAAATGACGTGATTCCTTAGGGTGTCCATTAGGGTGGTTCAAAAATCGATTTTTCTCCACAGCGCTTATCTGATTCTTTATCATGTTCTGAGTGTCTTCTGCAAATTTGGATTACATCTGATTTAGCACAAGCCGTTTCAAGTTTACATGCAAATTAGTATGAGGAAATTTATTTTTGCGTTCTACTGTTCATGGCGCTTACTCATTAAGCGCAGGTTAAAAGAAAACCTACAAAGCTAAAAGGAATACACCAGAGCTATCACTCAGCGAAAACCGCATCCTAATTAATCGTTCCAATAATTAGTAATCGATTTAATCTATACCGTAGTTTTCTGGAGCTAATTGCGTAACTCCTCAACAAGCAACATTGCTGCTCGTGGCGCGAAAGATAGCACACACAAATTCAGGCTACTATGTTGCACTGCACGTTTTAGTGATGCCCTCTAAGGAGTTTAACGATCATGACTAAAGATTCGCAACCTAAATTAAAATCGATTACTAATTGTTGGAACGAATAATTAAGAAGCGGTATTCGTTGGGTGCAAGCTCTTGAGTATTCCTTTTAGCTATGTAGTTTTTCTTTTAACCTGCGCTCAATAGGGAAACGTCATAATCGGTATTACGCATTGCATGAAAAATTTGGAAACCGAGAAAATTGAATACGCCTCCAATGAATATTTTCCGGGCTATTGATCGAAGGTGGCTAATGCTGAATTTACGATTTTTGTTTATTATTATGTTCTTGTCATTTCTACATTTAATTCAATCTAAAAAAACAAGGACATTAGCATGTCCAAGGGCTCAATGAGCTCTCTCCTGGCCACTACGAATTGTGGAGCTAGTCTAGAATCTGGTGAAGTTTGACAGAGGAAGAAAACATTTATGAAATGTTGCATGTATCAGCAAGCAGGTCCTTGCGGACCTTCCAGCCAGAGTGATCGTGTGTCGCTCGAAGCTTACTGACCCAAATCATGATGTTGGGTGGGATTCTTAACAAACCCAACACGATTGCCTCCAGGTCTGCCCAGATATAATAAACCGTCGTAGATATCGATCACTACGAACAACATAAGAGTTTTTGGACAAAATTCTGCTTGACGGTCTTTTGAATTTGATAAATATTTCATTGGTAAATTGCTTTTAGCTGAGCCATAACATATTAAATTTGTATGCAATCAATATCAAATGTTGAGGAGCACAACTATGGTAAAATTGATTTGATGGCCAATGATTCCAGTTTGATCATAATATATGAACATCAGTGCCTCACGGGATGAATCCTGTAAATTACGAGTTAGTTGACACCAGTAGGTTGCTGATGATTAGTCTTTCCATGTTTATGCTATCGTGCAAACACGCCGTTAAAATCATGGACTTCATGACAGTTGATTTGATTTAAATAATGTTCAGTTCAACGCACACTATGTACGATTTGTTCCATGCGGGGATTGCCCTCTGCGCGTTATTTTCACGAAGCTAGCCAAATTTTCCTTTTCTCCGTAATATAATGAAAAAATAAATTTCCCCACACTAATTTGCATACAAACTTGAAACGGCTTGTGCTAAATCAGTTTTAATCCAAATGAGCTCAAATTTTCGGAGGACTCTCAGAACATGATGAATAATCCGATGAGCGCTGTGGAGCAAAATCGATTGTTTGAACCATTCTAGTGTCCATAGTACCCCATAACAACTAGCCCACACCCCCCCCCCCCCCACGTGATACACAGCACGTCGTTTACCAAAATGAAACTCGCTACATTCCCTATCCAACATTCCAGTGATTTCTCGTGAAAGTGCAGGTGACTCGTCGGCTTCCATCTAAGAAAGTGAGTATCATGTCAACATTTTCCTACCCATTCCTTGACATGCATTCGGACATGGTCGGCGCTAGTATTGCTTTATATTGGGTCACCAGTTTTTACACATTGAGGAAGATGTTAATCCCAAACATCGTCTGTTGGATCCCTGTGTAATAACAGTTGACCATGCAATAACGGATAGCACTCTTGGACGGTCAATTATGCTCATGCTCATTTTTTTTTTTAGAAAGAAATGGTCTTTCCCAGGCTTATGAGTCCAGTTGATACAAAAATTGTACTGAAAGTAAATTGATTGAGAAATTTTGATTTTATCCAGCTTTTTATTATAGCTACAGATCAACTATGGTATTTGAATTTTGACACTGTACATTATTAGATTTTATAGGGCCATCCTAGTAACCTTGGAGTCCTACTCACAATTGCACAATTGACACGTCAAAAGTTTCGCTTTGTTTTTCTATTCCCACCTTACTAATATTTATTTAATTTTAGATGTTTTGGAGATAAAACCATATTCATGGATATCATATGAAGCTTTTTCTACAACATGATTGCTCGACGGAATGCCTGGAGTTGGAAAATGTTTGAGTGCAAGAACTGTCCATTTAAAAAGCCCAGCTAAAGCCCCGCACTTCATTTGATGAATCCGGGAATCCCGGAATGGGCAATAGAGTTTTTGAGTCAATGCATTCACGCGTCTTAAAACCGCCACTGATACTGTAATTATTCGTTTGGGTAGTTCGTGGAGCCTCTACCCCGATGTCGGCTGTGCAATGCTTCGGAATAACAAAATACAAATTCAGGACGTAGGTGGACCAACACATGACCTTCAGGACTATCTGCCTAAAAATTAATTTGTGCAGACATAGTAAAAAAAAAAAATTCCTTTCTAGCATCTATTTAAACATAATTGTATTCTTTTCTTTGCGGCTCTGCGGAATCTATTGGGGCCTTTTGATATTTTATAGTGTAGCAATGATGTCAGGCTCTTAAACCACCAGCGTGGGACTGCAACATCTATAAGTTTCTGTGGGAAGGTTTCTGGGTATACTCTGCGCTATTCTGCGGTACGTGACCAACAGTGGTAGAACTGTTTAGGTTTTGGCGAAAGACCTAGTCCGCGGCACACTAAACAATTGCTGATTGGTCGGAATGTCGCGCAATATAAGGGCTGAGACAAGGGGTCGACAAGGGCTGAGACAAGGGAATGTTGCGCAATATAAGGACTGTGTGTAGGTGTCTAAAGATAATCCGATCAAATATAGCCATCGATACCAAGAAACATAAGTTATTCTGTGCTGCAAAGCAATTAATGCTCTTCAGAATATTCCATTCAAGCACGCCATCCCTGAGATTTATTGAGCTGTGGTCAGATAGTTTTGGGAAGGATCTATGCTGAGTTACCGGTAGTTACACTTGATCCACCTAAAATATAATAAATGTTAAAAAGAAGCCGATAAAACATTCCATTATACAAAAATGTAAAAGATCTTGTGGACCAATCGTTTTCAAAATAAACAAAGTGAAAATTTTCATTTTATAAACAGTTTAGCGTAGTTATTAGCAACAAGAATTTCACTATAAGTATTGTACACAGCAAATGTCAAAACTGAATTACCATAGTTGATTTATGGCTAGCGTAAAAAGCTGGATATTGCTGAGTAATATCCGCTAAGAAGCTCATATAAAAAAATAGACAGATCTGGAAAATGTAATTTGAAAAATGATTTTGCCTCGTATAAGACTCAAGTATTTGGGCCCCGGAACTGCTCAGTGCCGGAAGGGCACTGTCTTAAACCCCAAGCCACTGGTCTAGCCACGGCAGCTTAGCGGGGGCGGGCGCAGAAGGCCTCTTTTAGCTCCGGGTCTCAGGGCGGGGTGACGTAAAGAAGCTTTCGGAGCGTGAGAACCCTGTCGAACGAGAATACAATAACGACGAAGGCATGCAGCGTGTGCTCTGCAACAGGTGCTTGTGGGCAACGGATGTGGCCGGCGATGGCGACTGAGAAAGCCAAGGGCGATGACAAATGCGGCTCGATTGCCGCGACGAGTGCGGCCGACACCAATACCGCTTGATAAAGCGGTTGTCGATAACGACCGGTCAATATGGATGCGGGTTAGCTGGCAAATGTCGCGAACGCAGGCGGTCGACAATGGCGAGCGGCGAGTGCGGCTCAACGAAATCGTCTAAAAAACTCTAAATGGGTCTCGCCTCTAACACAGTCAGTCACCAACTGCCTTCTCTTCGCGAACTTTTATTGAGCCCCCTTTTCACCTTTCGGCTTCAAACGCATCGTACTACATTTCCGATAGAGTCCTATAAGAAGAGTAACGTCATGTGCCACGTTTGACAGGTTTCCTGCTCGTTTGGAACGCGCATTTGTATGGAACTGACAGACGATTCTGTTCCAATTCTGACACTTGACGACACTGTTATTATAGTCACTGTAATTTCCGATACTCTCACCAATACCACCCATCGAAAATGAGTGTCCGTCCGACACTGCGTTTCTGATGTCGACCACCCCATTCAAACTGACCGTTTATCTAACTATGCTACTATAATGATGACTAAACTAAATTTCTCACGCTCAATATTAAAGGAACAATAACCAATGTTACCTGTTGGTAACACTCGTTAGTGCGTATTAATCATGCACCAACATCTATTGAGCAGTGACATTTACGCATTGCCCATTTCATTTATTATTGTTTCTATATTTGACTGTTTCAAGTGGATTATTTTCACCAAATTAATTTGCAAATAGAAACTATGTATAGTCGAAAGTGCTCATAGCTAACACACAAATGTAATCTGTTTTGAACTTAATCGCCGTTAAAGCAAAGCCATTCAAAATTACTATCCAGGAAACAGGCTTTGAAGTTTCTGTTAATAGGATCCGATCTGATTACAAGTTTCAAACTTCAATGGAAAAGTGAGAAAGGCATATTAGCTAACTCTGTGATTATGCGGTAATGGATGTTGTGATTGAAAGCAAATTCAATGGTGGGTGGCTGTTTTTAGTTTTCAGGAAGCTTGGTTTGACAATATCAAAACCGTACGATGGATTAGACAAAAAAAAACTAATCTGCCATAAACAAGCTTGCTACCGGATATATACTGTCGTTCTGCACGCATGAATATCACTAATCAATTATTAGTATTGCGGATGATTTTGCATATGAACAATGTTTAAAGCCGAACAACAAGTTCTTGACTTCATCTCATAGCTTATGCCCATCCGATCAAAAACAAATCAATGGAAAGGAAACTGAATTGTTTCTATTTTTGTGATTCTGATTTGTGCAACCATATAAGCAAAAAGAAGCGACTAGATTGGTGCTGCTGCTGCTGTGAAGGAAACTTCACGATGAGATGAATATTTGTTCAGTGAAATGGAAATGGGAACAGTTCTTTTTATATAAGTACCTATTAGGGTGATTCAAAAAATTGATTCTGCTCCACAACGCTCATTTGATTCTGTATCATGTTCTGAGTGTCCTCCGAAAATTTGAGCTCATTTGGATTAAAACTGATTTAGCACAAGCCGTTTCAAGTTTGCATGGAAATTAGTATGGGGAAATTTATTTTTTATACTGATTATAGCGCTTCCTCATTAAGCGCAGGCAAAAAGAAAACCTACATAGCTAAAAGAAATACTTAAGAGCTTTTACTCAGCGAAAACCGCGTCTTGATTGATTGCCCCAAGAATTAGTAATCGATTTTAATATATTTTTTTCGATGTTTTATTTTATTTTTTTTAAATTTTGAACTTTATGCATCACTGTTTTTTACTTGATACGAAATATATCATTCATAGACTATAAATAGTCTAGATGTTCCACAACAATAAACTGCCAAACTGCCAGCTCAAGGTATGGTAGACGGTCAGTCGCACCCACCAAGATCTTTTCGATTACGCTGAGAAGTAACAGTACAGAGGAAATACATCCTTGCTCCACATCAGCGATAACCCGAATGAGGTCACACAAAGCTCTGACCCTATTTGAAAATACATTGCAACCCTGGGCGCCAAACAGATTTTTGTGATTCAGACAGACAAAACAGACAGCATAGGGTCACCTCCACCGACTGCTGATCGACCTTGGGGGCCGCTTCAGATTTCCTGCTTCGGATGGCTGCTTTTTGAAGAATGCTGGCTGAGGCTTGAAGATTCTGTACGAAGTGATGGAACCAACATTTCAGCTTTCCAAGTGAGTGAATTATTGAAGCGATAATCTTCGGTTGTTGCAGCCATGTTTTCTTCATTGGTCAGTTGGGGCGGGTGGACTCTCCGGTCAACTATGCTAGGAAAGCCACAACATCCGGCGATTATCGCTCCTCTACGATATTTCACGATGCCTAATTGGAGCAAGGACAAATCCGTGGATGCCAGAGATTAGCTGAAACGTTGCCTCGACCACTTAGAAAAACATCGAATTTTGACGACTTATCCTAATTCAGATATAAGGAAAGGTTGACAATTCTCCGCCTGCTGCAAGCAAGATTCCGCAGGGCTGATCATCTGAGAACCATACTGTCATTTTTTGCATTATCCTGGAGCAAGTCAATGAATTTCAAAAGGCCCTCCATTTGGTACTGATTGCCCACGGAAAGCCTTCGAAGGCGTCCTTAGAAGCAAGGGAGGCCTAGACAAAATCCAGAGTCCAGCACAATATAATCGCTTAAGTGTGGCAAGGCTGGATGTATTATGTCTCTGTTGCTGTTGCCCATAGTAATAGACAAAATCAGGGGCCGCTCTAGCAGCCCTCCACCATAGAGCAATCGTACTACCTTGAGCCAGATGACGATACTGCAGTACTAACGCAACGGTGGAGTAAACTGAATGACCTGGTTGAACGCTCCCCCCATCAACTTCGACAACACCGAATCATTGGATGTGAACAACTCCAACTCTACGGTAGCCGGGCAAACAGTGGAGTAGGTCGAAAACCAAAGCCAGTCAACTTTGGGTGGCGGTCTAGGCAATGCACCAAACCCCGAATACTCAACCCTAAAGTGAAATCTGTGATGTTATACGGATAGTGATACTTGGTGCGTGTCAACGTTTTACAGCTCGGACCTTGTGGCCTCACAACTGGATTCTGAATCTTTAGTCCCATCGACGATGCCATCGAAATCCAATATCAACAGCAACTTCACAGTGTGACTTAGGTCTACCATACCATACATAAGAGCGGAGACCGCAGGACATCGTAGCAGGGGCAGACCTAGGATCTCTTGGCAACGAAACCCTAACAGAGAAATAAATGAAATCTATTGGCCTAATTCAAGGATGGAGATCGTGTACCTAGGCCCTATGTCCCCCAAAAAGTGCTCAGAACACAAGAGTGTGTGATGATTGGATTCCAGTTTATAAATACCACATGTACATGGGGAAGGAAATCAATGTGCCATATAACCTATGTATCGTATAACTTTGATTAGCTATATTTACAAAGCAATAGAGATTTATTTTGAAACTATTTGAAAGAACGTTTTATTTTTCATAAATCAATTGGACCTGTGACTCTCAAAAAGCAAGGTTATTTTCAGTGTATCGACACTTTGCTTGGAATAAGGTTAACGAAAATCTGCAACCAGACGCCTGAGAAAACATCTCAGATCGTGTGGGGGTCGGGAAGCGCCCAGACAGCAATCGCTGTCCATGAGTCGAAATGACCTCCTTAAGACTATACAGAAACCCCCGCAGCTCATCAGCGCATGTTTCTTGTATGGGCGAGTTTAGCGTCCATTGCATCCTCTCTACGGGTTTGTCCGAGGTCGTATCTATGCCGCGAATAAGTAGCATGGCATTCCAATAATTTTAGGATCGTGGGCATACTGCTATGGCATTCTTCGAATAGGTGACGTGACGTCACTTCAGACGTCACCTAAGTATGCCGTATAATCCTGGAAGTTTGCAATTCCGAGCCTATGCAAGAACGTGATGAAACAGCCATGTCCAAACAACACATCTGTAATTTCATAAGTACATCTGCCTATTGCCCCTATTGATTCAACTAGTTTGAGTTTCATACTTGACTTAAACAAACGCTTATAATTCTAACAGTACTTTGGTGTTATGGATTATGGAGAATTGTGGTGTTATGGATTCAACAGTTTACTTAGTCCTTTTCCAAAAAGATGAACAGAAATGTCTACAAAAATAAGTTCCAGTATTTTTTTAATTATATAAAGTTTGTGCTAAATTCACAACTGGATAAATATTTTACAAACATTCATTTTCATTGTTTTTTCTAAACATTCTTTGCTATAATCTGTCATTAAAATTTAAAATTTTCCTTGTAATAAGTGCACTTTAGACTTTTTTTTTCGTTTCCTTGTTATTTTTTTATCCCCCCTTTCGTGCATTCCAAGAGCTGTCGGACATAAAATAAATTTAATATTTGTATCGACCTTTTTGGAACGATTAATTAAGATGCGAGTTTCGCTGAGTGAAAGCTCTTGAGTATTCCTTCTAGCTATGTAGGTTTTTTTAAGCTGCTCGACCCAAACTTGGCTCCATTTGCTTGTTTAGTTCTCGAATTATGCAGAAATATATGTTTCAAAGACCAACACCTCACTTAAAGAAAGTTCTTGGTCACAATTTTTGTTCAGCGGCCCTTTGAGTTATTGAATTTTGTCAGAAACAAGGCACATTATCCCCATTGTGCAGTGTCTTAAATCGTGTTTTAGCGCGTTTGATTAATATGTAGTATCTACGTTTATTATGTGATTTAGCGTATTAGTGTTTCCAGTAAGTTCATGCTTCTTCAGAGGTATTCAGCTTAATGATCAATCTTCCTGAAAGTGAGATGATTTTTTTTCCATTCTGCAACTTACAAGGTTTGTGTCTTCACAAATGTTGTAGAAGAAAAACACTTGCGCAAAGTATGTAATTTCATTATTTTGGAGATATGTTTTTTGTATATTCTATGGAGTTCTAGATAGTATTGAAATACGCCATTTGGTGACTGTTGCGACTTAAAAACTTGAAAAACAAAAAAGTTATAACAGAGTAGCAACCATTGATATGTACTATCATTCTAAGCTAAGCTAAAAAACAAAAAAAAGGTAAAACAGTTTTTATGGATTTTTAGTCATTTGTCTATGTATAAAAATGAGTTTGCTTTTCCTTTGAGGCATTATAATTCACGACCGGGTTGACCGATTTGTTTGTTCATCAATCGATTTGTCTGGGGATCAGATGTATTTGTACATACTAATAGTTGATCAACTTAACGGCAAAAATGGAAAAATGTCAAAATGCAACGGTTTTATGAGTTCTAAAGAAAGCCATCAAGCTCACACAGAATTGTCGCACATACATAATCACTCGCGCATTGTAATTTTTTCAGTCAAACAAAGATCACGGGAAAAGTACACGATCGAACATTTTAAGCATGAAAATGTTTCGAAAACTGTCATAGCATTGTTTGGTCTACCGAAATCCATTGTAAACAAACATAATTGTGAGGCCAAAGACACGAAGCAACTCATAAGCAGGATCAGAAGCAGCATTCCGAAAACAGATGTGGCAGAACCGTACAGCGGTCACGTCATACCAGCAGGACTAAGCTGCGCCACACGGCTAACCACGGACCACAAGCTAATATTCATTACAGTGGGGACCCGATTTTATCAGCCCCCTGATGATTTTAGGGCTGATAAAATAGGGACACTGATAAAATCGGGACATTTTTTCAAAACTATTTTTTTTAATATTTACATCAATAATAACATTTATTAGTTAGAACATAAAACGAAGTAGTGAGTTCGTTTCGCTAATCAAAGCGTCGTCAGTTCCGTTTCAACCATTATTCGTCTTATCGCTGTGTGTAAGGTGCTCAAATGAATGAACCATCGCAGAGGTCACATGTAGGTTTGTGTTTTTGATAGTGAAGTGTGATTAGTTATTTTGGCGTAAAGCTAAACTACCAGCTGAGTTCTATCAAAGGTTTGTAATTGCTATACATACAATATGTAGATTCTAGTTAGTTTTAATTCGCAAAATTCAATAGATTCAAATTATGACACCAAACAAGCAAACTTCGAGAGAAAGAAGCGTAGCTCTCTTACTCTTAAGGATAAAGTAAAAATTCTTCGAAACCTTGAGGACAAGGGAACAACTAAGGCAGAAATCGCTGTAATGCAACGTACACACCAGTCAAGCAGTTTGACGAACATTGACTCCGCCCCCAAGAAAACGCTTCGGTTGCTGCTTTGTTTGAACGTGTGTAAAGTTGTTCGAACAACCATTTGACAGTTGGCGGCTCGGTTGGAAAAAATTAAAACGATTTGATTTTGGTTTGAGTTGTCGGGGTGGAGTCAAAGCTCGCCGAACATGTTTGAGCATTTGTAGTAAAGTTGCACAAACCCCCATATATTTTTTCATGGTTGGTGCTCGAGTTTGTGCTTCGGTCGTTCGTGTGTGATATTGTTGGTCGAATAAATTGATTGTTCGTGTCGCTGTTGATAAAACTTGATGAATGTTTGAATAAACGGGAGGTGGAGTCAATGTTGGTCGAACTGCTTGACCGTGTGTACGTTCCATAAAGTTTAACATCCATCCCACAGCTGTACGCAAAATATAGAAAAATGCGGAATCTATTCTTCGAGCTGCCTCCAACAAGAATTGCCGCCGGACCAAAAGCTTCAAGTATGTTTCGACAGGTGCGTATAAAAATTTGGAAAACACTTTGTTCCTGTGGTTCCTCAATCAAAGACGCGTCAACAAAACTGTATCAACGACAGCATTGTCTTGTCTTGTCTTGTCTTAGCACATGCACAGCCAGTATTGAAAAGCATCCTGGAAATGTCGGTTGTGTTTCCGAGCATTTTCTTGTCAGTATTCATATTTGCAGCATATCATGAATCCGACCACTACCTCGTTGCAGTATGCCTGCGCTCAAAACTCTCGACGGTGTACAACACGCGTCGAAGTCGGACGCCGCGGCTTAACATTGGGCGGCTACAAGATGGTAGACTAGCCCAAGAATACGCGCAGCAGCTGGAAGTGGCACTTCCAACGGAAGAGCAGCTAGGCGCAGCATCTCTTGAAGATGGCTGGAGAGATATTCGATCCGCCATTGGTAGCACCGCAACCGCTGCACTTGGCACGGTGCCCCCGGATCAGAGAAACGACTGGTATGACGGCGAATGTGAGCAGTTAGTGGAAGAGAAGAATGCAGCATGGGCGAGATTGCTGCAACACCGCACGAGGGCGAACGAGGCACAAAACATAAACAGGCGCGGAACAGACAAAACTCGATTTTCCGGAGGAAAAAGCGCCAGCAGGAAGATCGAGACCGTGAAGAAACGGAGCAACTGTACCGCGCTAATAACACACGAAAGTTCTATGAGAAGTTAAACGGTTCACGTAAGGGCCACGTGCCACAGCCTGATATGTGTAAGGACATAAACGGGAACCTTCTTACGAACGAGCGTGAGGTGATCCAAAGGTGGCGGCAGCACTACGAAGAACACCTGAATGGCGATGTGGCAGACGAAGATGGCGGTATGGTGATGGACCTGGGAGAACGCACGCAGGACATAATTCCACCGGCTCCGGATCTCCAGGAAATCCAGGAGGAGATTGGCCGGCTGAAGAACAACAAAGCCCCTGGGGTTGACCAACTACCAGGAGAGCTATTTAAACACGGTGGTGAGGCACTGGCTAGAGCGCTGCACTGCACAGTGTTGCTTTTTGTCGATTTCGTGCGCTTTTTTAATAGCATCGTTTCTGTTGATTTTTTCGCTGTAGTTTGTTTGGAGGAAACGTTAGATATCATAAAGGGCTTTTTTGAGAAAATCTGTGAAATGATTAATCCACCTAAAAGTGAGATAAAAATTTTACTTTTTCACCTAAACCGTATATGTGCCTAGTGTCTTCGAGAAAGTTGTAGCGGATGGTATTTTAGGCCATTGCCAAAAATCATGTATCTGTGACTTATACTTTACTAGATATGTGACATTTACCGTGGAAGGCTCCTAAAATCAGTTTTTTGAGCATAACTTTTTTTTATATGTTTCAGGCACTTTTACACCCTTCTACAAAGTTGTTTGGCTAATAAAAATACACGTTTTTGTAGAACATTGCGAAGCTCTATCTCTTAAAATTGATAAGTTATTTGAGAAAATATGTTTTTTCTAGGGGTATTTGAGAATCGTATAACTTGGTCCGGCGCAAAATGGCGCAGACAACTTTTAGTTCTCTGAAGCTGCTGTATGTTGACTCTTGCCTAGCGATTGAAGCTTGTGTTTACACGAAATTACAAACGAGTTATATAGATTTTAAATTTTCTTGTTTTTGGCCTTACTCGTACACTAAGATTATGTATAGGCTATAGGATCGCACTAAAACCAATATTTGATGGTGGCCCATAAGCCCATAGTTTTATATAGAAATTCGATAAACTGAGCTGATGTCTGTATGTGTGTATGAGTGTATGTGTGTATGTGTAGACATTTAAAAGACACCTTTTTTGCCTTTCTCGTACACTAAGTGCAAAACTAAAAGACTTTTTATTAAGACTAGATATACACATAGTGTCTTCGGGAAAGCTGTAGCGGATAGTATTTTGAGCCATATTGCCAAAGACACCCCATGTCTAACTATTATACTTTAAAAAATATGTGACTTTTTCAATGGAAGATCCCTAAAATCACATTTTTTATCATAACTTTTTTTCTATTTTTCCAAGACTTTTCCAACCTTCTACAAAGTTATTTGTCAAACAAAACTACACGTTTTTGTGGAACATTGCGAAGCGCTATCTCTTAAAGCTTAAAAGTTATAATGAAAAAGGTGTTTTTTCTAGGGGTGTTCAGAAATCAAATAGCCTGTTCCGGCGCAAAATGGCCCACAAAACTTTTTAGGATTCAGAAACTACTGTTCTTCTACTTTTCTCTAGTGATTGAAACTTGTGTTTACACGAAATTACACGTGTGTTATATAGATTTCAAACTTCCAAATAATAAACATTGCGAAGTTTCTTTAAAAAATCTGTGATTTGTAGATGAAGTTTGAAATCTATATAACACACGTGTAATTTCGTGTAAACATAAGTGTAAACATAAAAAAAAAAAAATAAATCATATAAGACAAAATTTTATATTTACCGAAAACCGTGGTAAGGTATTACTTCCAATTCAATTAGCAATGATACTGCTTGGTGACATCAATCAACTAGTTTATCTCCGTCAAAACATAGTGTTTGAAAACATTTCATCTCTCTATCCCAATATTATACCTAAGGTTTTCTTTTTATTATGAAATATTAGTACTTATGTAAATCCATCACATTCGATCGTTCAAGAAACATTACCCCTACTTTCATGAAGCAGTTTTATAAATTTATTCCATCAGACGATTACATTATTAATTAAAAATGAAAATGACTTCATTTTCTTTTATTATCTTTTCAGTTTCCTTTCGAGACTGGATAATTGTGCTTAAATCCTTGAAAATATCGACTCAATTCTGAATCGTGAGGAAGAAATATGTGCTTGGGTCAGGAAAAGCACATAAATTTTACAAATATAGATCTTTTTTTCCTGAATGAAATTAGTAAGAGAATGTGGATATTTTTTAACCGTAATCGCCTCTATCAATTTCTAAATATTCATTTAGATAAAAGATTCAATTTAAGAAAGTATGTATAGCATTTTATAGCTCAAACCAACGCTTCTCAAGATTTCAATTATTATTGAAATGGCACAACGACCCTATATATTCGTAAAAAAAACCTCTCTTTGTGCTTAAAAATTGTGTAGTTGTAAAGGGCTGAATATAAATTAAAAGAGGAACGAGCTTACCGATATTTTTCCAGTATCAAACCTTTGTCACTCTTCCTATTATATCGTTGTCCCCATCGCTTAGGTTCATCAATTCGGTCTCGAGAATCCCTGGTTTCGGTTACCCGCGACCTGTATATTCAGGGGAAAGCACTTTGCAACCCCGAATGGAATGGATCTCCTAGATCATCCTTCTGAACTGTAACGTCGATTCGACTCTTTTGACTGTAATCTAACAGCAATAGCTTAAGCAAATCCTGTCTGTTAGGGCCTTCATGAACATTACGTTTCAATTTTGTAGAGGAATTGCAAATATTTTGCTTTTGCACTACACGCTTTCCACAAACAATGATATTGGCTAAGATCATGGACAAACTTGAATTTTCATAAGATTTTTCCTTTTTTCCTTGGGACAGAACACGACGCGTGAAAAACATTACGTCAGCGCTCGGCCACCGCATGCTGCCATCCTCAAACTGTATCAACGACAGCATTGATAATGAAAGCCAAATCTTTCGCTGAACGTTGTGGTGTGCCCGATTCCTTCAAATTCTCACGGCACTGGGCCCATAATTTCAAAGTAAGGTACGGAATCCGGAAACTCAAGATTTGCGGAGAAGTGCTTTCGAGTGATTCGGGTAGCATTGCAGGTTTCCTCGAGCAGTTTCATGAAGAAATACAGCGCCGTGAATTAACTGGTCAAATGATCTACAATGCAGATGAGTCTGGCCTGTTTTTTTTTTTTAATGCTTCCATCTGAAACACTCGTTGGCCCAAGTGAGGGAAATGCACCGGGTCGTAAGGTAAATTAGGAGAGAATCACCTTCATGTCCTGTTGTAATGTGACAGGAGACCATAAGGTACGGATGGTGATTATTGGAAAATTTCGTTACTCCAGTGCTCCAAAAATGCCTGGATGACACGCGAATTGGTTTTTCAATAAGTTTGTGCCAGCAGTGCGTAAGTTCGCTGCTGAGCAAGACATTCTTCCAAAAGCTCTTCCAAAAAGGAGAGGTATGCGAGTAAAGCACATACCGATGATGACATTTTGAAAATGGTTCTGGATGATCAATCAGCGATGGAGGAGGAACTGGAACAGCAGCAATCGGACAGCTTAGGAACCGCACCGGAGTTTGAACCACCAACTTTAACATCCCGCGATCAAGGAAAAACGCCTGGAGCTATTAACGATATTGAAGCTGTGCGCATGTTCGACAAAATACGTGACTGGGCATATTCCTCAGACCTTTCGATTGACGATGTCATCTTTCTGCGACGCATTACGGAGATTGCAATGAAAAAATCGTTGAATAAATAATGCTTAAGTAAATTGTCTGATCAGTAATTTTTTTATAAATTTTCAAAGATCATTATATTTTTGAATCATTGTTAAGTTTCATCATGACTGTTTTCTGGAATCTAAAAAGCAGTTTTACCTGATGCACCAAAAATACCAAAGTTTGTTTGACTGACAACACGATTATTGATGAATGAGTGGTTTCCAAACATACATATAAGATAATTTCCATCCAGTTATTTATTCTAACCATCTTTGATTTTAACCATTAAGTATTCTCATTTTATGAATATTTTTTAACTCACCCAGAACCATCATGATATGATTCACGAAATTCTCTTTATAGAATAATCCTGTTGTATAAGAAAAGTCCTAATTGCGTTGATCAACATGATTGATCATGCTTTCTTCTAGCATACCCAAACTATATCTCCGTTTCTATAAAATAGGGTTGTCCACAAATTATGTAATGGTTGATGTAGGAAGGAAGGGTTTGTGTTGATTTATAATCTATACATTTTTTTCGGACTGTATGCAATAATCCTGCAATTACGTAGTTTTAGAATGACCCCAGCTTTTGTAATTTTGGAACGCTCCCACAAATTCTATTGTCAAGCAATACCAATTGCTATTAAAAGTACTAAGTATTAATTAATATTTTTTGTTCATACAGACTGATAAAATCGGGAGCAAACAGCTGATAAAATCGGGGGCTGATAAAGTCGGATCACCACTGTAGTCTAAGTTTGAAGCCTAACGACAACTCTTTGTATAACATATGTCAGATTGAACTGTACTTCTTAGTATTTTTTTCCCGAGCCATTCTTTTCATTCCAGTTTTTGAGTTGCCACCCGTTAGCTTGATATAACTGCAACTTGACAGGTGGCAGACATACGCAATTCGGAATGCAAGTAAAGCCCCAAACGCAATATAACGGAACGGCGCATGGGCGTAGCCAAGGGGGGGCAGGGGGGGGCCGTCGCCCCCCCTAAATTGTGGAAAGATTGAACGGGTACTGAAATGAATTGCCTCAAACATGTGCACTTTACGATCCAATCATATACAGAAATAGGTGGTTGAAATTCATAAAATTCCCAAAACTTATTAGGGCATCCAGGATCCATAATATATGAAAGTTCAAAACAACTCTAAACATTTCGGGCTCAAAAATTCTCCTTGAAATCCTTCTAGAAGCTCCCCTGGGAACTTCTAAATTCCTCCGGAAAGTTATCAAATTATACAAATTCCTCTGAAAATCGTTCGAAAATCCTTCTCATGTAATTGTAATTCCTCCTTATCTAGAAACCCCCCACTATTTTTTTTTTTAGGAAATTCACGAGGAAATTCCTTGAAGATATCTTTTCTTCTCTCCAAGATTTACTTCTAGATATTTCTTCGGCTATTCTCTCTTCAGGAAGAATCCGGCATTTCCTTCAGGCATGCATTCAAGAGTTCCGTCAAGAATACATGTTACATTTCGCACCTCATTGCATAATACTCACCCCTAGCTATAAATCAACCAATTTAGATGTGTAAGGAATAACAACAAAACCTCTTGTTTAGCGAGTGTGGAGGTTCTGTTGGCATGGAGGCAATCGGCTTCAGACAAATCACTGAAATTGTGAGTTAAACATTATTTCTAATTATGTAAATAACTATCAATAAATATAAAATTTCAGCTTTTTAGCTAATGAATTACAAATATGTATTTTATTTGCTGTAAGCAACGGTTCGAAGCCACCAGCCAATAGCTCCCGCAACAATACATACGGAATTTCTTCCCAAAATTCTACCAGAAGTTTCATAAAAATTTCTGACAGAAATCCTCCGATTTAGCTCCATAATTTCACTTGTAAATCTATAAGAAATTCCTTTAGAAATTCTTCTAGGAACTTCTCCGGGCATTCCTCTCGGAACTCTTCCTTCAATTCCTACGGGATTACTTCCAGGAAATTTTCCGGGAATACCTCTAAACATTCAATAGCGAAACCATCTAGCATTCCAATCTGGAATTCTTTTGGCAATTACTTCAGAATATCCTTCAAGAAATCCTCTAGAAATATCTTCATGAATTTCTCCTGGAATTCCTCCAAGTATTTCCCCAGAAATTCTTACAGGTATTTTTTCGGGAGTTTCTTCAGGTACTTCTCCAGGAATTCCTTCAGGAATTTCTCTGAGAGATTCTCCGCGGAAGTGTACTAGAATTCCTTCCTGACTTCACTCGGAATTTACTCGGATATCTGCCAAGAGTTCTTCCAGAAATTTCTTCGGAACATTCCGCAGGGATTTTCTTCAGCAATTAATCTGGGAATACTTTCAGGATTTCTGGGATCTTGGAATTTCTGCATAAATTCCTCCTGGTATTTTTCTGAGAATTCCTTCAGATATTTTTTCAGAAATTCCTTTAGGAACTTCTCTAAGAATTGGGAATGTGGGAATTCCTCCGGAAGTGCTTATGGGAATTCTTACGGGAGTTCTTCCAGGAGTTTTTCCAAGAAATTCTCCGGTAATACCTCCAGGAACTTTACAGGGAATTCCTGGACGATATTTGGCAGGAATTGCACGGGAAATGGGATTTCGGAAGTTCCTTCAGAAATATTTTTTCTTTTCCTCTAGGGTATTCCACCGAATATTCCTCTGAAGTTCCACCAGTAGTTCCATCGGTAATTCAATCTGGCTTTCTTCCAGGAATTCATTTAGCATTTCTTTAGGCATTCATCTACAAATTCCTCCAGAAGTTCCTCGGAGAATTTCTCTGGGAGTTCTTACGGGAATTCCTCCGGGAGGTTTTTTTAAGAATTCTTCCAGGAGTTCCTCCTGGAATTCTTACGGAAGTTCCTTTGGGAGTTCATCCTAGAATTCTTACGAGAGTTCCTCCAGGATTTCCTACGGAAATTCTTCCTGTAGTTCTTCAATAAATTCCTCCAAAAGTTCCACCGGCAGTTCCTCCGAGAATTCCTCTGATAATTTCTCCGGAAATTCCTATAGAAAATCCCCCGGGAGTTCCTCCGGAAATTACTCTGGGAGTTCGTTTTCAGAGAAACACCCGGAGAAACTGCAGGTGAAACTCCCGGAGGGATTCTCGTAGAAACTGCTGGTGGATCTCCCAGAGGAATTCCCGAAGGAACTGCCGGAGGAGCTCCCGTAAGATCTCCTGTAAGAATTCCTGGAGGAATTTCAGGAGGAACTCCTAGAAGAATTCCTAGAGGACCTCCCGGATGAGCTCCCAGAGAAACTATAGGAAGAACTTCGGGAGGAATTACCAGCTTAATTTCTGAAGAAAGCCTAAATGATTTCCTCAAAAAAGCCTGAATAATTTCCTGGAATTCTGGTGGAACTCTCGGAGGAATTTCCGTAGAAACTCCAGGATGAATTGCTGGTGGAATTCCTGGAGAAACTCTCGAAGGATTTTTCTGGAAGAATTTCTGAAGAAACTCCGGGGAGAATTTTCAAAGGAACCCCGGGGAAACTACCAGAAGCATTCTCGGAAACAAGAGAATTCATTTTATAGACAAATCTCGTCTAGCTGAAACCTTTGTTGGGGTTTGTAGCTGGACCACCATCATCATCAGAGGACCTCCCGAAGAATTCCCTGAGGAGCTCGCAGAGAAATTCTCGGAGGAGCTTCTGGTGGAAAATCTATATAAATTCCTGAAGAAGCTTAATTAAATTCCAATTCTGCCGAAATTCCCGGAAGAATTTCCAGAGGAACTGCCGATAGAACTACCGGAATAATTCTCAAAGGAAATCCTAGAGAAATTCTTGGTGGAAATGCCGGTGGAACTCCTGGAAGAATTCCTGGAGGAATTTTCGGAGAAACTCCTGGAGGATCTCTCTAGGAACTCCTCCGATAATTCCATTGTTGATTTCATTTTCGGAATAATTTATGTATAAATTTCCGGTGGAATTCCTGGAGAAATTCTTTGAAATTTTCACAAGAAATTATTCGAAACAATTCACGGAAAATTTTATGGAATTTACACAAGAAATTCGAAGATTTTTCGTGAATTTTTTAGGAATGTTTTCTGCGGAATTTCCACGGAATATTCTTATTCTTAAAAATGATGGGAAACAGCACGAAATTATTTGAATTGTTGCAGGGAATTCTGCAAAACTTATAAAGAAGTTCGTGAAGATTTTCTTGGAGTAAATAATGGTGGAATTTTCGGATCAATTCCCGGCAAAATTTATGGTGGAGTTCCTGAAGACACTGCCGAAGAAGATGCTGGAGGCATTCCTAAAGAATCCCTGATAGAATTTCGGATAGAATGCCAGGAGCAATTGTCGAAGGAATTCCTGGAGAAAGCTTGCATATTGATTTTTCTGTCTATTTTATAATAAATATTATTTCAGAGAGGATTTGTTTAGAAATTCAGATGTATGGTTCTAGTTTTCTTAAACTTATGGAAGAATGCAGGATTTTTATAATAATTGTTATAGCCGATTTAATATTCTTTCTGAATACTAAGTTCGTTAATATTTCTCTCACTTTATTTAAAAATATCTGATGAGCAATAAATCACGCATTTTAAAATCCATTATTGTTTTAATCATTATTGTTTCGATTTGGTTTCATGTGTTAATATTCATGTGTTTTTATAAAACTACTATAAAACTACGATTTGGAAGACCAAAAAAGTTGGCCCCCCCCTTCTCGAAATCCTGGCTACGCCCATGGAACGGCGACGGAAACGGCAAATTTGACAGAAAATATATTAACTAACTGTCGTATCCGTCGCTGTTCCGTTGTATTGCGTTTTGGGCTTAATTCACTATGATTTAATACCTGAAATGTCGAGTTGTAAGCGGATGTAAAGTATGTTTTATCAAAAACCATTTAATACTGTTCAGAGCAGAAATCAATCTTTCGTATTTTACAATTACCCTGCGAAACTTCAAGTAGGCATTAACCTCAAGCCAAATTGTTTTTGATCAAAACTTCAAGCAAATAGGCTCTCACTGAAAGCAGAATATTATTGTTCGCGCCAACGGGAAACTGTTTTCAACCATCCTTCTACCACATTCCACCAACCCCGAGTCACCGTGAGAATATCGGCTTCAGTACCAGCCTAACGTCTACCCTTCCCGCAACCTCCACATCGTTTGTGTTTGGTTTCTCTATCATGCCTTTGTAAACATGTTCGAGCATGTACCGAAGATGCCGACAGTCTAGCCAACCACATCGAGTGATAAGCCACGCACAGTTAGCCATTATTCTCAAACCAGCACGCACAACCCAACCATCTGCCAACTATTTAGACAAAGTGACAGCCAAGAATTTCATTCATTCAGTTTTCGACGATTATACAATCCACAGCAAGAAGAAAATACACTTTAAAGACCGCCTTTAACCCGCCTTTAAATCCGCCGGAGGAAACCGGCATTTTTCAATGTTTGAGTTAATTGAGCCATAATTTTCGGTCGAGCTATTGGTCTTTCCCGGCATTCCTTCAACCGAAGGTTCTGGTTTTCCATTACTCGGCATCCTTCGCCCTGAAGGAGTCGCAACCCAACCCATGTCGTGACCCAACAAATAACAAACCTCTATTTTTGGCACAAAAAGCTTAGTTCCAACTTCTTGAAACAATGACCATGCGTCTCCAGTCCCCATATGCCTATATGCTCATATGATGAAACTTGTTGGTATAAACAGTAATATATCTCCGAAAGCAATGAAAATTCGAATTTGGCGTCTTCGACCAAGTTTTTCCGGACAATTTTTGTGAAGACACAAATGTTTTAAAGTGGAACTTATTTTCATCTCACTTTCAGGGGGATCGATTATAGAGCCAAATACCTCCTAAGAAGCATTAACTTACTGATTAAATATCTGGAAGACACCATTAGGATAAATCGTATAATAAAACTGCTATTAAAGAATCGGGTTAAAAACACGATTTTCGCCATTGCGCCATCCGTAGCAAACAATGTGCGGCAGCCGTCATCGCTAGAACTCGTACTCGACAACGATTCGACAGGAACAAGAAGGCGAGGTGCACAGCGAGCAAGGTGGATCGATTAGCCGAAGGACCCTCCGCAGACTGCGTGGTTGGCGACGTGCAGCCATGGACCGAACTGATTTGAGAACACTTTTATGAACTGCACAGGCCACTCCGGCCTTATTCTGAAAAAAATAAAAATAAAAAAAAATTCGGACTTTCCGCTCAGACGTGGTTTACGTCAAAAATGTTTCGTGACGTTTTAATGACGAATAGTTGGGGTTGAATAACGTAAAATGTGATGCTATATGCAACATCGTAACATGATTCGGACTGTATAATAACATGCTGTTTTTCATTATGCGGGATATTTATTAGGAGCAGAAACATAAGAAAATTTGTCCTTTGCTGGTTGAATGAGACATATCAATATTCAACGTGGAACTTCTAAATAAAGCTATTTATATAAACTTTCATTTGTCTAAAACTTGCAAGAGTAAACATACTGAAGGATTAAAGTTATTTGTTAATGTTCACTGAACGGATCAAATCCTGCACATCATATCACGGTGGTTGGGCCAATTAAGACCATCATCATCATCATCATCCCCATAACCAGTGTATTCGCATTGATTTTCACTGGATAAAGAAAGTGCACTCTACCAGAGTTTATGCCGGCTGGCAGAACATACAGTGCTTTGCATCGCAAACCAACGCAAACTAAAATGTGCACAGTTGTTACGGGAAGTAAAATTATCAGACCGTTTTCAGGACTCGTTTATACATATCTACCTACATACATTGTTTTGCTACTGGTACCTCGAGAGACATCGAACGGGATCCCATTTGGCACTATCGTCAGTATGCATTTTCGGTCGTTCCTCCGGACCGTAATGACTTCCGCTTGCTTTTCAGAAGAAGTGTTGTAAGCGCCTAGCGATTTCCTCCAATGCAAGCGGAAGAAGACAGGAAAAGCAAAAGCTGTGCTCAAGTTTTGAACAGGGATGGGAAAGGTAGGAGAGAACAGTCCAAAATGCACCCCCTTAAGCATTTTCCATGTTTTCTCCAATACGACGAACAAGAAATTCGAACCATTTCAACGCGCTGACGAAAAATTTACAAAACTAGCTACATTCCACAATTATCTTCTATTCCAAATAACAAGGTTGTTGTGACTTTCTAAAGCATTTTCAATATGTTTCAAAAATGAAACTTGGGGCAACAAAACGCCTAAATTGTGAACGCATGGTTGTTTGTTAATCTTAGCGAATAAGGCAATTTTGCCCCGGGTGTGCGTTTCGCACCGTTCTTCCTTACGTGGTGGCAGCAGTGGGTGGTGAAAAGTTAAATCCTTTGAAATTATACATTGACAGTTTTGCCAATTTATAGACAGGATGTTGATTGCAGAATTTGGCAATAAAGTCTGATCTAAGATCTGGAAACGTGATTTCTTTTATGGCAGAGCCTATAGTGGTGGGTACTGCAATGTTTTGGAAGAAGCACGTAGTGTTTTTTTATGTTTTAGATTTTAGAAACAATTTGTTATCTTTTAGTTAGGCGTGTAGTTGCGTCACGATTAAATAATATGTGCTCAATAGAAAACGCAAAGGATTAATCTTGGCCAACTTCAACATGAGTTTTAGTTACATTTTCGAATTATTTTCATTCATTATCTGTATAAAAAGATTACATTCATTGTGTTAAAACCTTGCAGAATTGTATATTATTAATTGTAATTGTTATAATATAATATGTCAGAAATGAATCTCAATAAATTAATAAATTTAGTAGAACGATTTTAGGGAGAAACAGTGTTTTAATGCACTTACAAACTTGGAAATCACTTATATATAATCAAAACATAAACGAATCAAATCGCAATGTTCAAAAGACTTGTAGAGCACACCAAAAGCTTCCGTTTAGAGGTTTTCGCGATAACTTTTAGCGTTTTTATATTTCGTTAGTTTTTTTTTATTTGAGAATTTCTCAAAAACATTTTATTAATTTCCATCGACCGAGAGCTGTATTTTGCAGGAGGGTGAAACGCTTGTCATTCGTGGTATAATGGCACTATACCCTACATCGTTTTTGGTACTTCGGTTTTTGGTACCCGATTTCTGGATGGTATACCCTAATTCAGCTGCTCATGTTGGGTGATAGGCTCGTACGTAGTTAGTGCGAATTATCGGCAATAAACTTTTCCTGGCGAAAACTTGCCATTAGTTGAGATTTATCGAGCCATTTGGGTTTGTACACATAATTTGTGTCGAAAAATAGCACGTCAATACGTCTGAAGTTTTGTTATCAAGAATTAAACGAAATTATAACAAAAATATTGTACGCCATATGTTGCTTGAATAATGGGTAGACGAATAAGCCACCTCTTCAGTCCCCTGGCCTTTTGTCCCTCATTTCCAAGCAGTCATAACTGGCTACAAATCGTCGATTAACATTGTTAAAACCAGGGTTTGCAGAAAACGCTCTCAATAGATAACGAATAACGATAAAAGAAAGGTACGATAAACCTCTTCTAATCATAACAAGCCATGGAAACAAAACTATTGCAGTTGTATACAAGTTGAAAAAAAACAGATTAGGATAGGCGGCCCAGAACCGGTGCATCACCAGAACCGGTGCCCTCGCAGTTGGGGCTTATTAAAATAAATTTATCATGGGTTGTAACAGCCACTGTATGCTATACCTATCGAGAGTGTAAACAGACATGATAAGTGATAGATTTTCTCATTCTCCTTTGGATTCAAACCCTGGTTAAAACATTATCAAGACCGCATAGGACAAACAGCATCGGTATCGTATCGGGCAAGATTTGATTGACAGCACACCGCGTTATGGGCTGGAGCTGACTTGTGTAGCACGTCGGGAGCATGTCAGCGTTCTCTCCCCAGTCTTCAACCAGTACCTCCCATTTCGCCACCGTGTGCAGGCGGCTATTTGCCAAAAAGCCGCAGCATACGCTTCCGCCACATCCGAAAGCCACAGGGTCTCCCTCCTTGTTCAAGGGGATCGGATCCTGCTTAGGATGGCAGGCGTAAGCTTCCCTGCAGTCGATAGGGTCCACTGGCACGGAGAAACGAGCTGGCACTTCTCCACAGCCAATATAAATCACAACATTGCGAGACGCTTCAAAAAAGGGGACAACACAGAAGCTCTACGAAGATCGGCCGCCGAGCTGTTAAACACTGAGTTTAGGAACCGCAGCACTGTTACACTGACGGTTCCCTTTCGAGACAAGAAGTCGACTTAGACGTTACTGGGAACAACCTAACGGTGTCGGATAGCCTTTCTGAACAATGCAGCGTCTTCTCAGCGGAAACCGCAGATCTGTTTATTGCCGCTACCACTCCCTCCGAAAAACCGGTCCTACTCGTGACAGATTCAATCAGTGCAATCGCTGCGCTGCAAAGTGACCTTCCGATACATCCATGGATCCAGGCCATTCTCGCTTGCGATACACAGTCGACAATCTTTGCTTGGACCCGGGGCACAGTGGGTGCCAGGAAACGTCACTGCGGTCACTCTTGCTGGAGTCGGGAATCAAGGTGGGCGTTTCACGACATCATCGCACGATGGAGTAGCATAGAACAAATGGCTGACCAAAACCTCTTTTTCGATTTTCGAATTTTTGCATGGTATAACATTTTTAGAATATTCTTTATTTCGTGTCATTGAATTTTTTACGTTTATTGCTTCTTATTGTAAATAACATCCTTTCAAAAATCATGTAAATTTAATGTGTTTTGGCGTGCCGTAAGACAAAGATCAATTACGACTGTTCACAAATCTACACATCATGATTAATGTTGGTTTTTAGTAAGAATATGCGGTATTTCGAAAAAAAAATGGTTTCAGGTGGTTCGAAACGAAATTCCGCGGAATTTGAGCATGGCGAAATCTGATTTCTTGATTTCGTTTCGTAAAACTACAAAAAAATTGCTTGAAAAAACTAGCTTTTAACGAAATTTAACGGAATTCCGCGGAATTTCGAAACAAATTAAAACTTAAAACATACTGCCTCGTGCGGTAGTGTAATATCAAAAATTTTGGCTGTGCCGCTAAACAAAATAATAAAGATATTTTAGAACTTAATGTTCCGCAATCGGGGGTGACAATGTGTCTGGGGGGTGAGAGTGGGCAGAAACCATGAACAGAATAACAAAACATGATGTGGAACATGATGTGATATAAGAGATAAAACAACAGGCAACAATATCAATAATTTGCACCGAAATATCATTTTAATATCAATATATGAATATATGAATACAGTCCCTTCCCGATTCTGGCAACACGACCGGATTTTAATGTTGCCAAAAACGGGAAAAAAATTTCAAACAAAATTTCATTTTTTTTTTTGTTTGCATGATTGAAGCTAAATACTTAGAATATGTAGTACAAAGTATGTGGAGTATGTTTAAATGATGCACGTGTATCCTAATTGTCATTTTTGTGATATTATTCATAACTTGGAGATTGCAGCTCAAACAAAATTAAAACAAACTCAAGAATGGTAATCAAAATATAATGTAACTAATTAGCCAATTTCATAATACAAATTAAATAATAAATAATATTTGAAATAAACAATAGCGTCGGCCATGTCCTTACAAAAAACTGTAGTAATAAAAAAACGTTTCTATAGTAGTCCATTGAAGTGCTGACTTTAATCTGACATATCATATAAATTTAAGTCCACCGAAAATGCTTGTTTTAATCATAATTCTCTATATAAATCAAATAGCGATCCGACGGATACAAGATGACTAAATGTGCTACTAATTTCGGATTCTTATATAATGGATTTTTATGGAGGCAAACTTTCTTGTGGTCGGTGTGATTAAGAGTAAACTTCTGTGTACAATTTTCGCTGACATTATGGAAAAACCAGATTAATCCACCTAGCAGTGATGATGCCTTTCTCATGCATTATAAAATATATTGAAAGAATCACATTAGAAAGGTCAAAAAAAGCTCTTTAGGAGAATAGATCACATTTTTTTCGATCATTTTGCATGTTTTTGCAATAATTAAAATGCATCGCCACCATTTTCGGAATTTTTTTTTTTTAATTTTTTTTTCCAAGGGGGGGGCCTTGGGAAAAAACATTGATTTTTCAATAATTCCGAAATGCAATATCCGATCGATCCAATTTTCAATAGCAAACAATGGGACCGCATTCCCCGTCGAATGAAACTTGTTGCGAGTAAATCGGATAATGCTAAGTTCCAAAAAGTGTATCTACAAAATTTGTACACATACACACACACACATACATACATACACACATACAGACATCACCTCAGTTCGTCGAGCTGAGTTGATCGGTATATAACACTATGGGTCTCCGGGCCTTCTATCAAAAGTTCTTTTTTGAAGCAATTATATAGCCTTTCGGTATAACTTTGTTGTACGAGAAAGGCAAAAACGAACGAAAGGCATAAGACCCTTCATTTTTTTTTAGAAAATGGTAACGGAAATCTCCATTCTGCACATTGGTAAAGCGTATCCAATGTAGTGTGAGTATGGGTTAACTACACACTTAAATTATTTTGTAGACCTCGGTAAAATTTTTGCCGAGATTCCAACAGCCAAGATCTCGGTAATATTTTTTACTGAAATTCAGTAATTCCTTTACCGAAATTTCGTCAATATTTTGCCGAAACTCGGCAAAGTTGATTTTTTGCCGAGATCTCGGTAACGATTACCGATGACTCGGTAAAGTTTACCGAAATCTCGGTAATATTTTTACCGAAATTCGTCGAAATTATTACCAATATCTCGGCTGTTGGATTCTCGGCAATCGGTAAACTTAGAATTTTAAGTGTGTACACTCGACTCATCAAAACCAAATCCCTTTGCACTAGTCGGTCTCCTAGCACTCAACCCAGGAATATTTCAGGCGGCAATGATTAATCCATGCGCACTATGTGCTCCTCGCACTACGAATGATAATGTGGCCAAGTGGAAGCTGGAAGACCATTTGCGGCATGCCACCTCCGACACTCGATAGCAGCCAACCTACTGGTGCTCGCTGCAGCTCATCGCACTCCAGTTCTCCATACTAGTGATTAAAACGTTGAAGACGAAGTAGGCTCAAGAGAAGACAACGACTATTCGACAAAAACAAGGTGGTTGTGGTTGAAAAATTCGTGTACTTGGGCTCACTTGACCTCCGCCAACGATATCAGCAGACAAATTCGGAGACGCAACGTGGCAGGAAAGCATACGTACGAGATCTGGGCAATGCTTGTGGAGGACCAACGAGCACTTGGAGTAAAAATGGTTCTCTACAACGATCCGACAGGCACAATAAGGCGAGGTGTGCAGCGATCAAGGTAGATCGATCAGGTGGAAGACGATTTACGGACCCTCCGTAGACTGCGTGACTGGCAACGTACAGCAGTGTACGGAGACGACTGTTATGTACCGCAGAGGCCACTCCGGCCTCAGTCTGAATAAATAATAATAAAACCACATATGACGCATCACTCGCCTATCGAAGCAGCTAGAATTACACCAGCGATCTCATGGGAACTTAACAGGAAGTACTCCACTTCTGTACTTCGCCATCACAAACAGATTGATCTATTGCAATCTATGCTACTCATAGCCAATGAGTGAACTGCCTCACTTAGATGGATGTCAAACAATGAGTAGGAGCGATCGTTGCTGTGATAAACAATGAGCAACACCGTCTAACAAGCCAACCCGTGGTAAGGTATCTATGTAAGCAATGATTTTTGCTTTCGTACTCCGCTTGCTCTAGTACAATGAAACTAAACAATCAAACCACATCATGTGTTCTCCTTTATTCGCCCTTCTTTCTAGGTGATGAGATAGTCGAGAGAAGTATTAACGCCTCCTATTCAGTGTACCAGAGTTCCAGACTCATGTTGGTCTTCATTTTTAGAATGCTTGAATGACTTCTTCTGTCAGCGCACCGGAACGACGCTCATTGTTGCGTTACAAAGTGATTCGCTTCACTCAATCAGCTTCCATTGGTGAGCGTTGAAGATCAATAAACGATGAATCATCGAACATTCAATTTCAAAGATTGAAAAAGACAGAATCACCGTCTTCGACCAGAGGTCGCACAGATTGAACACTTAACATCTAGCATGAGACAAAGGACAGGACATTTACATAACACCCAGTGGACCAGTGGAGAGCTTTTCGCTTTACGAAAAGTTTTCTCCTTACCGGGGTGGGAATCGAACCCACACTCTACAGCACATGCGTATAGGCGATTGACGACGCTAACCGCACGGCCACGAAGCCCGAAGATCTTAGGAAGTTCATAACTTGCCCCGCGGCAGAGCATCAAGTAGGCTTAGATTAACCCGATTTTTTCTCATGATCTGAACCGTCTAAGACGAGTTAAGTAACTCCATTTAATTCCATCAATTATTTCGATATGTACTAGAGTATAGTGGGGCAAGAGTGCGCGTGGGGTAAGAGTACGTTTTCGATTTTTTGAAGTAATAAACTAGCAGCACTGCATCAGTTTGACAGGTATTCTGGCCAACTATTATCATGTGTAATTGTAAACGATTTGAATAAACAACAAGGGAGATATGGCGTTAGATAACTTTTTGGTCATTTTGCTAAAAATAATTGGATTTCCGCAACTAGTATTTCATTACCATATAAACGTTCAATCAGGTGAACATTATACCATTTCGATAACCTATTGTAGAGTACTTTATGGTACAGAACACCAATCCGGTTGGTTTTCCAAGAAGTCAAAACCATTACTTGAATATTTTTTGGGACTGTGGGGTAAAAGTACGCAGGAACCGGTGGGGCAAGAGTACGCATATGAATCTTCAAGTTACGATGTCAAACCCGTATGTATCTCCGGCCGAAATAAGACTTCTTCCAAAGCGTAAAGATCCACAACTAAGAAAAAAGGGACAGAATTTTAAATTATCACAAGTTTTTAGGATAAGTTGAAGTAATTCGGTGTTAGAAAGGACTTAGCGAACAAAGCACTGAAGCGAAATAATGAAATTGTATTAGGACTTGTTGTACACCTAAACATAGTACGAAAACACGATTTCATCTAAATCAAATGATAATTTCATTTAATCAAAAGAAACATTCAGAAATTACGCAACGTTTAGCTGGGAGGGGTTGTGAGATGTGTGACGATCCATATAATTTTTAGAGGATTCATACAAATAGTGTAAGATAGGCGGGGAGTGGTGATGAAATAGCCAAATTTTACGTTACGTGATTGGTGAACTTTCTTTAAGGAAAATGCCTTTGTATACGCCATGCGAAACCTGATATATATTTTTACCTCTGTAGTTTTTTGTATAAATAAAAAACAATGGTTTTTCGTATGAAAGTACACATTTTTAGGACCCCCTCCACCTTTAAGAGTTACGTAATCTTTAACCATTCCCTAATATATGCTCATTAAACATCAATTAAATGTTATTAACTCTTATTTGTGTTAATATATACTTAAAGCACATGATTGGATAAATGCGTACTCTTACCCCACCCGATGCGCACTTTTACCCCACCAGTGGGGTAAGAGTGCGTTTTTCACTTGTCTTGCAATAAGGGTTCTACTAAAACGAATCGCAATAATTTCAATATTTTTTCCACTGAGTAACATAAAGGAAGAGTATATGAATCATCGACATTGATTTGATATGCAGAAGCTTGCTTCATAAGGGCCACATGATCGATTGAAAACTAAGTGCGTACTCTTGCCCCACTCTACTCTATATATATTTGATCTTCAGTGTATCCTACTTGACTCGACGAGTTTTTTTAAAAAGAGCTTAAAATATTTTAAAATATGGTTCATTAATTCAGTGAAAGCGCCCACTATTCGTACAGAGCACATAGTACGCATATAAACCTAAATTACATTCACTTTTGGTTTTGTTTATCCTTTTACATAATTATAAAAAGGTTTAAGCTCTAAAAAGTAATAAAAAAATATTTACGAAGTTGTTGTCAAAATCGGGAAGAAAATGTTGCCAAAAACGGGTGTTGCCAAAATCGGGGGAAGACAAAAACAGGTGTTGCCAAAATCGGGATGGGACTGTATATGAATCAGATCAGTATAACTTTGTCGTAAAGGCAAAAAATAAAATCTTTTCATTCATTTCCTGGTTTTGAGTAAGCTCAATACAATAAAATCAAGCTGATAAGATAATATGAAGTAGGCACGCCGCATGAAGCTTGAGATCCTGGGATTGAGTGAAGTTCTGCTATACTCTGGATTACTCTTATTACACGTTATTCCTCATAAAAATAAGGTTTCATCAGTAGAAGCATAAGTAGTAGAACGCTAGTAACGCTGTAGTCATTTAAATTATTTTGCCAAATTATGCTTCAACAAGCTTCAATTGACTATAATTTATGCATCATGTTGTAGTGCATATTTGGTTTAATCATTAACATCGGTTTTACACTTGTAGTACCGGTACTTTAGCTGTCAAGTTAGTCACACGAACAGGAACAACATTAACAATCTTATACTTTTGAATCAACTGTTTCATCCGCTTCTATCTCATCTGAACTACGCGTACGCTTGAAATGTTACTTTCTGAACGAGTGGATACAAAGTTCCTCGTCCAATCTGAGAAATGTGTTGACGTCTGCAGTCTTCGGGTGTAGTTAAAATATTCTAGTCTTGACATAATCCAGTACAAACAATTTTCAGTTTTTCTTGAAAACCTTGAAAAATGTTGAGACAATGACGGACGCAAAAATCATTCCTCTACATCACACGACGACCTACTTCGATCCGAAACTAATTTCGGCGGAAGGCCATTTCGGATCGTTTGTGAAATTTGCGAAGTAGAAAACTCAGTAGAACCTAGTAGAACATGTGATCTGCCGTTGTACAAAGTTTGACAATCCTCGATTCAGTTACGGGATATCGGTGAATATACGAGATGCCTTGCCTGATGATACCGCAAGCCTAACTGTCCTCATCTGCTTCCTGAAATATGGAGGACTGTACTACCAAATCTAGTCTCAGTTTGGGCCTCCCGGGTGTAAGTTCCACCCACAGAGATATGCGGGCCTCTCTGATTATTCCAGGGTGTAAATCCCTTCCCCAGTGACCAGGCTACCCGGGACATAAATCCTCTGCTCCTAAATCATCATATCAACAAGGTCAACAGGATTGCCTCATATTGACACCAACCGACCAACTCCTGTGTAGCAGCAACACGAAAATTGTCGCCCTCTGAGTGGGCCATGCTTTCAGCGATATTCTACCTTTTGCTGGATTACGATCTGAATATCGTTTTCGCCTAATCATTGTTTTTATGCTAAAACCCTCTGCACCCAATAGTTTTTTTTTTGCGGAAATTCTTCGCTCTGAATAGTTTTCATCTTGGTTTCCATTTTTGGTCGGTTTTATGGATCGATGTTATGCGGTAAGTTTGTATTCCGAACAGCCATAGATGGCCATCCGGCCGAAGTTTGTGACTCCTCACCGTGGAAGACAACCGTAATCTATTACTTTGTCCCTCTTTTTCGTCCAGTTTTTCCTTTCAACAAATTTTAATGCATTTACCCAGATTAATCCACCTACAGTGAGATTTTGACCCTTCCTTAGTTATAAGGAAAATTTTTACAGACTCTAGTATTCAAAACGAGATAAAGATAAAACTACTCCGCTTCCTGGGCCCTCCTTAGCCGTGCGGTAAGACGCGCGGCTACAAAGCAAGACCATGCTGAGGGTGGCTGGGTTCGATTCCCGATGCTGGTCTAGGCAATTTTCGGATTGGAAATTGTCTCGACTTCCCTGGGCATAAAAGTATCATCGTGCTAGCCTCATGATATACGAATGCAAAAATGGTAAACTGGCTTAGAAACCTCGCAGTTAACAACTGTGGAAGTGCTTAATGAACACTAAGCTGCGAGGCGGCTCTGTCCCAGTGTGGGGGATGCAATGCCAATAAGAAGAAGAAGTACTCCGCTTCCAACGGCGATTTACCGTGGAAGAGACAAAATAATTGCCTACCCAAAGGAGGATATCATATGGGTTGACTGACAACTCATTGAAGAATAACGCACTGTACTTCATGCTGCCTATCTATAAAGCGCTCGTTGGATTAAATAGCGATTGTGACATGGTAAGTAACCATCGTAACGCTGGTTGAATATATTGTATATATAGCGTTCAATAATAACATATTGTCTATCCGGAATAGGCGAATTTGAGTAAAGCTCATCGATCATGTCGACATCTGGTGGTCGTCACAAGAACCACGAAAAAACTTAGAACGCTTTTTATACCGAAGTTGGGTTTTTCTCCAGTTACGGGCAAATAACCCAACTTCGGAAGTAGTGCGCTGGATTCGCCCAAAAATGCGCTAAACAACGCAACAATTAATTTGACAGATAAAACTTCGGAAGAAAGTTCGGTTCGGAAGTCCCGACTTCCGAATTCTAAGTTGGTGCTACGCCGACAATATATTTCGCCTTATGGATGCCTAATTTCAAATTAGTCTAATTTAGTAAAACTAAGCTTATTTAATACTTTAAAAATTAATGAGATTTTTATGGTAGTAAATTTCAGAATTTGCACACATACACACACATACATGCATATAATAGACCACCAGACCAGTGTCTCAAAACATGCAAAACATGCGAAAATGACGCTTCCCCATTAAGCGCAGATTAGAAGAAAACCTATATGGCTAAAAGGAATACTCAAGAGATTTCACACAGTGAAAACTGCATCTTGATTAATCATTCCAATAATTAGTAATCGAATTTAATCTAAACCGTAGTTTTCTGGAGGTAATTGCATAACTCTTCAACAGGCAACATTGCTGCTCGTGGCGCGAAAGATAGCGCACACAAATTCAGGCTACTATGTTGCACTTCACGTTTCAGTGATGCCCTCAAAGAAGTTTAACGATCTTGACTAAAGATTCGCAACCTGTATTAAAATCGATTACTAATTATTGGGGCGATTAATCAACATGCGGTTTTCGTTGGGTGAAAGCTCTTGAGTATTCCTTTTAGCCATGTTTTCTTTCAACCTGCGCTTAATGGGGAAGCGTCATTATCGGTATAATGAAAAAATAAATTTCCACACACTAATTTGCATGCAAACTTGAAACGGCTTGTGCTAAATCAGTTTTAATCCAAATGAGCTCAAATTTTCAGAGGACACTTAGAACATGACGAAGAATCAGATGAGATTTTTTGAACCACCCTAATCCTCACATTTGCTATCTAGCTTCCAATGAAGACATTTTTGGAATCCCTTTCAATTTTTACCTTTTTTGCTTTTCTGAGAAGATTTTTTTGTACATGCCTTCTATATGTTCCTGAATTAAAATCATTTGTTTCTTTGAAACAAATCAGAAAATAGGCATATTTCCATATCATATCATTTGTTATAATTATATTTTCAATATCAAAGTGAATTTGTTTCAAATACCTACCATACATTTTATTTAATAATTCATGAGATTTATTGATAGATTAATACGTAACACACCTGCGTAACGTATACAAAGTGAAATTATAGACACTTCCGAAGGAAGGGTCAAAAACTCTATCAACTTGAGCCACATTTGAAATTTCATCCGAATTTGCTGAAAATTTGACCTAAGGCAAGAATTGTGATTCTGGGCTGACCGGTTGAATTTCTGATACTTTTTAGAAATATGAAGAGGTATCATGTATCACGTAAACAGTTAGGATCTTATAAGGGAATGGCGATTGTCCACTTTTCGGATTTTTTTTATTTATGCGGTAATAGTCCACTCTAACTAATCAAAAACTGTCCATGGCTATATGGATAATCCCTTTTACACGACTCGTATTAGTTCGAAATATTCTGCACGCTAAAAATGAACTACTCAAAATTGAGTCGAATCCGACTCATTTTCATTAAAAACGGGACAACTCAAAATTTGAGTAAAAGATACTACTTCAATAAAATGATAATTGCACTTAAACTAGGAGTCTGTTTGTCATAAAATGCACTTAGATAGATAGATAAACTTGATTTGCATCTGTCGTATTAAAAATTGATGGAAGGCCAAGCTTAACTTTCGCGAAATCATCATTTTATTGAAGTAGTATCTTTTACTCAAATTTTGAGCATTCTATTCGATTCCGTCTACAGCACTCGAAAGTATCTTCCACGTGACCCCGCTACAGATATGCATCTAACACAATAATTTATCGTAAATTATCCTTCACTGAGTCTGATGAAAGCACATTATATGACCTGCAATTGTTACACCCATTTTGTTTTTGCCACTTTTCCTATAGTAGCATTATGCCATTTACAATATTTTCCACACAGGTCCCTTCACGGAATGAGTGGATGTCTGGTAATCTGGGAATAAGCATCGTGGATAGCATTTTTTATTACACTTACGGCTTTACTTCCGAAGGAGAAGCAGATGCAGACGTCCATTCGCTTACGTAGAGATGTCGCAAATTAATCGATTACTTCGATTAATCGATTCATCGTTGTGATAATCGATTAATTTTGAATCGATTATTACCCAAAGATTAATCGATTCAATAATCGAGATGAATCGTGAGTAATCGATTAGTTACTAATCGATTGATCAGAATTTTACGACATCATAAGGATGTCGAAAATTAATTGATTATTTCGATTAATCGATTCATCGTTGTGATAATCGATTAATTTTAAATCGATTACTATACAATGATTAATCGATTCAATAATCGACAAGAATCAAGAGTAATCGATTAGTAACTAATCGATTAATCGGGATTTTACGACATCTCTACGCTTACGCTGAAACTGTAAAACAAGATTGCACTTGTACTGAGCTGCACTGTAGGGGACCTTAATTTTTTGTTTTTCTATTTTAGCTTTCATATCTCTATGAGATTCTTTTGACAATACATTCAAACCTTATTTTATATCACTTAATGGAAGGATGATAAAAATGTAAAAGTAAACTCTGTCTTCAGCTAAAGTGTTTCGAAGTAGCTCTCCTATCAGGAAAACAACTGGCATGGGAGATTGAAGACAAGTCGAGTCAAGTACAAGACGCTAAATACAGCCTTTCAGTTGGAGTCGAAATTTGAATTGGTAAGGATAACAATGTGGTGGAGTTCAATGCGATAGTACGAAACTCTTACAGGTGAAAATATTTTAGCATTAGCATTGTTACGGTGGGATTCGTAGCTTGGACACTAGTGATACTCATGTTTTACTTTTGAGATCCTTATTTAGAATGGTTATTCATAATGGTTAACAAATGAAAAGTATTATAATTATACAATTTATTAACTGAATACACGCTGGATCAGAGATTCCGAAAGTTTGATCATGCATCCATTATCCAAATGATAATCACTGGTCGGCAGTAAATTTGTAGTCGCGTTGTGTTGAATTTGCAGTTTTCGACCTCTGGAATCGACTGGTTCCCGGCGTTAGTTGATTGATTGGGAAAATCCCAGATTGTTTGGTCGCAGAATTTAAATTTTCGAAAAAGAATTCACGTGTCTTGGAGGGACTCGAACCCTCAACCTCCAACTCTCTAGATAGGCGTGATAACCCCTTCACAACAAGACCCCTTAAAGGTCACGTTTGCGGAAAAGCCATCAGAATCCGAGTACCAACCTCCACCGCGGTTAGCTCTTTTTTGCAAATTGAATATCTTTCGGAGGCTTGATTTGTCCAATCTCCACATCTGCTTTACTGTTGTATATCCACAGTCAAGCGAGTGCACATTGTTCATTAAACGAGGGGCACTCTATGCCCCCAGTCAAGTCAAGTGCACATTGGGCATTAAACGGGGGCACTCTATGCCCCCAACAACGGGCTGGGCGGATTTGTATAGAGTGCGAATCAATCACACTCTGCTGTGCCAAAGGCTTGCTTGGCTAAAGCATTTGATGAGTTTGATTGCCCTACGCATGCGGTTGCGTGTACTCAGACGACTAATGACGGTGGAAGACCGACACTTGATTACAATTAATTGCATATTATTCGGCAACTCGGCCGTACGAAAACCATTTTTTTTGTTAAATATCTTGTCTGCCCGAGTAGTACATTTATCATATACCAGTCACTGTGACTCATATGCGACCAAATCCAATCACATTGGAGTTGCTGCAACAAAATCGATCCGAACTGTGCTACTAGGGTGTGCATACGCACAGCACATGTTTCGAAATGGACAAATTGATATGAAATTAGCGAAAAAAAATCCACGTGTCTTGGAGGGACTCGAACCCGGATCCTGAAGGAAACCTTGGTTGATTTGGTAAACCATTTGATTCAAACTCCAGGACAATTTGGAGATCTTAAAACATCTTACATGCCAGGATTTAAGACTGAAGTGAAAGACAAATAATCGGAGGGCATAATTGGGTTGATACCGCGGCTGAGGACATCATGGAAGCTTTGGTTGATTCATTAGACCATTTGATTCAAACTCCAGGACAATTTGGAGATCTTACAACACCTCATATGTTTTGTTTTGAGACGCAAGTGAAAGACAAATACTCAGAGGACATAATTGAGTTGATACCATGGCTTAGGACATCATGAAGGCTTTGGTTAATTCAATAGACCTCATGGTTTTTTTTTTCAATTAAAAAAAAGAGTAAACAGGACGTAGCGAAACTTTATGAATTCCATGGACCAACTTCTTCGAATCATCGTACTTGAATACAAAACAAGTCTATCACACTTGAATGCAAGTGTGAAAAAAGCAAAATCGGATGGGCATCTATGCTAATTCTCTTCATTCTCTCTCATTTTTTGTTAGGGACCTGTGTAACGGGCTGTGTAAAACATATCGAAATGCGTCATCATTACCGGTGAGCCATTTTAAAAGTAATTTATCTTGGAGTATAGCCCTCGAACGGTGTTCTATATATCGTGAGTGTTTACAGAGATAATAAAGTGAGAGACTTTGTTTTATTTTGCTTTGGGTTCAATCTCTGAGCGTGGACTTCCCAATTTCAGGTAAGGGAAAAAACGGGATGAAGCTAGAAATTGTAATATTACGACGGGACAGTGTTATAGGGTTCCTAAAACGATACTGTCCTGTATGGTCAGCCTACTCCCTCCATATATTATTCATATAAACTTCCAACGAGCTCTGCACTGCCAAAAACGTTGACCGATTTGGCTTAAACAATTTCCAGATTATCAGGAATCAGAGCATAAAATATTCACTTTCATGAAGCACATTCGCTCCGAGTTTTGACAATCGTGTTTTGTTAAGAAAATTATTTTGAGCTTTCTAGTGGAATTAAATGGGATTGTACAAACTTGTCTTATAAGATCGTGTTTCGACTATCCAGGTTTTTATGAGACGATGCCATAATGCTTTGGATCACCCCTATTGACATATGCTGTGTCCACTAGCAACCATATAACCAGAGACCGGCGGAGTGAAAAACTGTCGAAATGGCAACGTTAAAAATGCATGAAATCGTGAAAATAATACTGGCAGCACTTGAACTTTTTGCTTGCTTTTTATGGATGCAAAAAAGTAAACAAGTCGAAATGGAACCGCTTTTGGAAACATTGGAATAGGATTGGAAACAAGATGGCGTCTTCGCCAATCTTTTATTCTAGTATTTCTAGTGTCCACTATATTTTTAATAAATAGATTCTAGCAATCTGTGACTTGTTCATGTTTTCGAAAATAACATTTAAATTGTCATAATATTACTCGAAATGCCTCCCCAAGCACAACGCGCAACATATTTGAAATAACTGTTTGTTCCTATTTAATTGCATTGAAGACACTGGCAATACATCGAGTCACATCAAAGCCACTTTTTAGTTTCAGAAATACACATCGTTTCATTTACGTTTAAGTGGCGTCGCAATATGCCATGCATCTGACTTCTTGGATGATTTGGAATTCAATGTGTTGTATATCAGAAACAAAACAGATATGTTGCAGAATTGATAACACTTTGGTTCATTGCTGTTACGAGAATGTTTCTGATATGTTGCAAAGCACTTTGAGCTTAGCTGAGCAGTATTTTATTTTTGACAGTCGCCTGCATGTTCCATATAAGGTGCAACAAAGTTACAAATGACTCTGTTGTTTATGTAGTGCACTTGTAGCAGTATCTTCAAATAGAATTGATGGTGTGCAGGTTATGGTAGAAGGTTGTAAATATCAAGGTCCATGGTTCGATTCCCGGTTGGTTTTCGTGTTTTTATTTTCATTGTAGGCGCAAGATGTTGCAAATAGGCTCCACCTCTTGCGCTTTTTGTGTCACAAAGAAGTTGCAAATACGACTTGTTGTGCATAACCCAGACCTTTAGTAAGTCACACGACACCACAGTTGAGATTACTCACTGAGGAACAAGTGGTGTTGCTTGGGTCTGGAACATGGTTCAAAATTACATCGCAAAAATTTCTCTAAAATACATATTTCTCGGATACTTATTCAAAAGGACGTATGTGATTTTATAAACAAAGATTTATACGTCGGTTTGTCCAATCTGATGGCACTCCCCCGCAAACCAACACCACCAACAGGTAGCCGAAGGCTTCCTCTACCTGTCTGTGGTGATGGTATGCGTGGGAGTGCTATCAGATTTGAAAAATCGACGTTTGAATCTTGGTTTACAAAATCACATACGTCCTTTTGAATAAGTACCCGAGATTTATCATTTTTATTTCTTTTGGGTTTTCACGACAATAAAAGTCTGCCAGGTTTGTGCAGTATTCATGTGAATTAGATCCACGGTTTCGTTTTTCATGGAACAAAGACACGCATCTTTCATAATAGATTGATTTTTTTTTGCTGTGGCATCATTTTGATAAATTTATCAGTTTCGATGGATCATTGTGTGATTCCTCCAGGGTTGTTAACGTTAATCAACGATTAACGCCGTTATCGTTAATTTTCTTGTGGTTCAACGTCAACGACGTTGCGTTGAACTACTTGGATTGTAACGTTAACGATAACGAGATGCGTTGAATGAACGTCAACGGACATCGATAATCTGCACGATATTTTTTCTCCTTAGGTCCTGCCCAATAAACAATCAAAACGTTTCTAAGCCAATGCGGTTTCCATGGACCATAGATTTTTTTCATTGTCAATCATAGTTCACCACAAAAAAAAACCAACTACAGTCTTATTAATCAGATCAAGTTTTGCCATGGAAAACCAATTTGCGATTGAAGCTACTTGTACGTCTTACAGAGGTCATTCAATATGTGCCCATCAAAAACATGGGTAGGCCGCTGGTGCAAAATTGTAAATGAAAAAACAGCTCTGCGAAATATATGAATACGAAAATAGTGTATCGATCCATCCATCCGTCCATCCATTGAGAATACTAAGCGAAAAAAATCTTTCACTGGGCATTTCGTTGTCATGAATACAATTTGATGGTTACATCTTTCATTCTAAAAAATCCGGGTTTATACAATCCAGCTTTTTATTATAGCCACGGATCAACTATGGCATTATCATTTTGACACATGCTGTGTACAGATTTATAGCGGAATTTTAGTTGCCTAGGAAGCCTGTCGAATGTTTTTCATGTCAAACAAATTAGTGTTTGGTTTGAGAACGAATTCTTATAACTCTTTAAAATTTAATTTGTGTTAAATAATATATGTTTTTGACCCTTCCTTCGGAAGTGTCTATAATTTCACTTTGTATGCGTTACGCTGGCGTGTTACGTATTAATCTATCAATAAATCTCTTAAATTATGAAATAAAATGCATGGTATTTGAAACAAATTCACTTTAGTATTGAAAATATAATTATAACAAATGATTTGGTATGAAAATATGCTTATAATTTTGAATGGTTTCAAAGAAACAATTGATTTTAATTGAGGAACAGATAGAAGCATGTACCAAATAATCTTCTCAGAAAAGCAAAAACGTAAAAATTTAAAGGAATTTCAAAAAAATTTTCAGTGGAAGCTAGATAGCAAATGTGAGCATGTTTTGAGTCACTAATAGACCACTTTTATGCATGTATGTGTGCGTATGTGTGAAAATTCTGAAATTTACTACCTTATAAATCTCACTCATTTTTAAGGTATTAAAAAAGTTTAGTTTTACCAAATTAGGCATTTATAAGGCAGAATACATGTTATTTTTGAACGCTATTGAGTTTCGTTCCGATCAATGACGGATTTAATTAGTTCTGGATTAATTAATATCGAGGTCTCTGGAAATTACGAGTACAGTATATGCTACCAACGTTACGATAGTTATTAATCATGTTACAATAGCTATTCAATCCGACGAGCGCCTGATAGATATGCAGCAGGACGTACAGCGCGTTATCAATTCGTTTTGTTGTCACTCAACCCATAGCATCCGCCTTTGGGTAGGCAATTATTTTGTAACTTAACACGGCCAATCGCTGTGGGAATCTGAGCAGTTTTATCTCGTTTTAAATACTGGAGTCTGGAAATATTTCCTAATGACTAAGGAAGGGTCAAAATCTCACTGTAGGTGGATAAATCTGGATTTATTATTTCAGATGGATTGACTTGTCAGTTATAAGCATGCAGCTATAGACCTTGTACGCCGAATGTGCATTGAAGAGTGGCCATCACCCTGGCTTCGCACTTACAAAATCCTTCGCCTATTTTTTTTTTCAAATCATCTGATGGCTCCGATAGATCGGATTAGCCAGGACTCAAGCCAATATAAATTGCTGTTTGACAGTCAAAGTGTGTTTTAAGATTTTTGTTATACATGTTGGAAAAAGATTTTAAAAAAGAAAACAATGTGGTTCGCTTTTATTTTGAATTTCTAAGTAATACTAAATAAAGTTTAAACCATTTTTAAATTGAACGATTAACAAACAAACGGAGCTCAAATAAAAAAGCAATCAGATTAAAAATGGTCTGTGGTACCCGTAAGCCCATGTATTCCAAAAGGAATTTTGATAGGCATTATTAATATATTTGTTAAAAGTGCCATCATAATTTTTATGAAATGTCCATAATAGCAGAGGATTTTGATCTTCCGGAGAGTAACAAGTGACTTACAAGTCAATGAGAAGTCCTTACAAGTGCTAACCAGGAAATGTGATAAGTCATGGAATTAGCCAACGATTACATTTATTGAAAGTCTCGCTAATAAAGACATAAAAAAAATATGAAAGTTATAACTGTTTGTTTGAACATGTTCATGCAGGTCATATTAAAAAAAAATCTGTCTGAAATTTGAAAGTCTGGCATTTCGGGTGGTTTTTATTTTTCTCTTTTTGCTGCCAAAAAGTCTGGCAGTGCCAGATATATCTGGCATAATGGCAACCCTGCTGACGGGTAATAATGGAGGAGCTCCATACTAGCAGGTGTCCAAAAATTGTATTACGCTAAGGACATTATTTATATACATTGAGTTCAAAAAGAATCCTTAACCTTTTGTCTGTGCTCTGGGGTCAATATGACCCCAGGCCACTTTGAGTGGCTGCCATTTTTTTAGTTTTCAACCGATTCTCCTAATTTTTGGTAGTTTGATAAAACTCGCCGAGATCTGTCTCCTAGGTGCAAATTCGCTTGAAAAATCTTGAAAATATACGCTACAGTGTACTTTTTTCAAAAAACTTACGTTGTCTGTGCTCTGGGGTCAAATTGACCCCAAATTGAAATTCCTATAACTTTCTTAATGTTTGACCAATTTTGGATTTTTGGGGCTGTTTCGAAAGATAATTTAATCATCTTTCAGGTCGTTACCAAAGATTGACTATAGGTGGGCGGGTACATAGCGGGAGGTTATCGTAAAAAGGGTACAAAACAGTGATTTTCATGCTTGTTTTACTTATATCAGAATATCCTACCTATTTTAAACTGCACCTTTTCAAAAAGGTTATACAGGAAGGCGTGTACTTTGACATGAGGCATTGATTAGTTTAGAGCTTGATCGTTAGGTGGTGGTATATTTAAATTCATTATTTTAGACTACTCAAGTAATTCCGATATATGGAATTTTCCTCATTGTAAATATTCTTATCGCACAAATTTGAGATTTGTAAAGATGATGTCTTTAACAAAGTTTGTCTGGTAGGAATGGTCTGTCATGTGACGGAATAAATAATTAGGAAATTTACAAATAGGCGACGCTAGTGTACTTGCAATATTCTTGCATGTTTGAAATATTGCTTTAGCTTGAGATTCCTCATACCTACACCCAAGTTGTATTCGGCAACATTGTTCAGCATGTTCAGGACTACAAAGTGGTGCTCAATATATTGAGCACTTGTTCCAAGATGCGGCGCTAGTGAGCTGTTATATTTGAGTATATTGTTTCATGTGAGATCTGATGTATTTTGGTTTATAGCATTTTTGACAAACATGAATGTTGTGGTAGAGTTCATCAAAAGTTTTCTTTGTATTCAACCTGTTCCAGCGATGCTGCAAATAATAGAATGTGTTCACAGAATATGTTTTAGGTCATCCAAGAAAACCCCGGAATTAGGGCCTTTGGGTCTACGTATGCGTAACCAAAGATCAGCCAATTTTCCGCCTATTTGTAAAATTCCCAATTACTACTTCCGTCACAAGACAGTCCATTCCCACTAGACGACCTTTGATCAAGACGCCATTTTAACAAATTTTAAACTTGTGCGATAGGAATATTTACACTGAGGAGAATTCTTTATATCGGAATTACTTGAGTAGTCTAAAATAATGAAATCAAATATACCACCACCTGGCGGCCAAGTTCTAAACTTATCAACGCCTCATCCCAAAGCACACACCTTCCTGCATAACTTTTTTTTAAAATGTGCAGTTCAAAATGGGTAGGATTTTCGGATATAACTAATATATTCATGAAAAATCACTGTTTTTGTACCCTTGTTCACTAAAACCCCTCCCCGCGATGTACCCGCCCACCAATAGTCAATCTTTGGTAACGATCTGAAAGATGATTAAATTATCTTTCGAAACAGCCCCAAAAATCCAAAATCGGCCAAACATTAAGAAAGTTATAGCAATTTCAATTTGGGGTCAATTTGACCCCAGAGCACAGACAACGTAAGTTTTTTTGAGCACAGACATAAGGTTAATAGTTACACCAAGACAGTATGGAGGGCGAAGACCAAAAAGCAAGCAAAACCAGGGCCCAATTGGCCAGCTCATTTCACGTTGAGATCCACAACGCCATTCCCCCCAGTATACGTTCGTAAACAACTTTTTATATATTTATGTTAAGGAGCCACATTTCAATTTTGGTGTCCATAAACATTAAAGATTCTATAATGATAGTCCGTGGACGTCTCTCGCCAGAAAGTTTCTGGCTTTACCACGCCATACAATCTCGGGTGGATCACCATATATAATACTAAATAAAACGTCTCATGACGCGTCTTTCTAACGAAGTCGGGCTATTAGTAATGGGCACAGTTCCGATTTGGCCCGGATTTTGGGAGAGTATATGATCTTGCACGTCCAAATGGGTCATATACCTGAAATATTTTATTAAATATTAGTAATGCATCAGAAAATAAATAATAGAATTTATACGAATATTTCGAACACGTTTAAAAACAAAGATGACAGATGAAATGTTAAGCACAAATCCATGGCTACTATGATAAAACCATAAAATCTGTACACATCATACGTCAAATTTAGAGCATCACAGTTGATTTATAGCTAGCGTAAAAAGCTGGATACATCGTTATCTTGTGTCTTATTACGGTCATCTGACTAATGAAAATAGCTGAATAATGATGGATTTGGCAAAATGTTCTATTATTGGAAATCATATTTTATTTATGAGATCTCAAATTTATTTGTATTTTTTTTTTGCGTATCAAAGCGCTTAATGCCTTAATTCACATAGGGTAAAATGCGCAACAGTGGGTAGTGGAATTTAATTCTTCCTGCCGTAAGGAGTAGAAATTTTCAACATAGTTATTCGATGAAAATAACATTTCAAAGTTAGACTGAATTTGCTCTATATTAGACCACCTGGAGCGACACTTCATTTGATTTTATGTTCCATTTCAAGATGTTCTTCTTCCCTATCATAGACCCCTATAATGGACACTTTTATTTTTTTTTTTTAACAAAACTATATTTACTTTCCATTCAAATGCATGTAATTAAATCATTAGGTAGGTTAGGTAGGTAGGTTCTGCCGATGGAATTTCAAACAAAAATGTTTATAATATGCTGTAATAATGCAGATATGACTGGAGGGTCCACTATTGGTTAGGGGACAGCTATTGGTTACACTATATTAACAAACAAAATCTCTTGGTAATAAAAGAACAAAATTTGCGCAAAAAGTCGCAGTTTAAAAAATAGATTCCGACAATTCATTAACGTGAAAACTAACGCAACCGTTAACGTTGATCTAACGGAGAGCTTTAACGTTACTGTTGATTAACGTTTTATGAAGATTAATGAAAAAATCGTTAATCGTTGAAATTAACGCTAACGGATTAACGAAACGGCGTTAATCTTTGATTAACGTTAACAACCCTGGATTCTTCGGACCTCCGGAGAAGACTTATCTTCGAGTCAAGTACGAGACACTGAAGACGACCACACAGTTGTGGTCGAAATACGTATCTGCAAAGATATCGAAAATAATTGGTGGAATTAAATGGAGAGTACTTAATTCGTCTTAGACGTTTTAATGCTGCTTCCCATCTGCGACTTTGTGCCTACAGAATGTTAGTTAGAAAACATGCGAAAAATTTGTGATTCATCTTTCTCATTGATTTTAGATCGAATTGTTTTTTTTTTATTTGAAACTTATCTAACAGCTTTTGGAATGATCGTCTTATAGCTGCGGCTTTCCTGACAAAATTTTGAAAAAAATAAGCTTTTCTCTATAATTTGTTTATAGTAAAATAGTGAAATAACGATCTATTGACCCTATAGCTGATTATCTAATGTTTATTAATAAAAAGATTAATAAAGATCGATAAAAAGTTTTTAAAGAATCGTCTACTCCAGGGTAATAAACTCTAATTGTTCCCAAAGGTTGTTAGGGAGTAAGGCCAATGGAAAACGGTACAATTTTTAGAATTTTAGGATCAAATCCAATATGCATAAATTGATGAAGGATGGTCAGACATTTTCCTACAGTCCATTAAAAAACGTATAGAGAAATTGGACTATGAGGGTAGATGGAACTGGAAAACCGATAAAAAACATATGAAAATAACACCTAACACCCACAATGAATCCTCGAAAATGTGCTCTACTTTTTTAAGTGCAAAGTCTGCCGTGTAAATAAAGAACTGATTGTAAACATATTTTGATGACAGATACGACAGATCTGTAGGTAGACTCTAATAGCAATAAACTCAGGACCCCTGAGTCAGGAGGCTTGGAAATTATTGATTTTCAAAAATGCCACTTGAAATCAATACCTCAAAACGAAATCAAGTGTTTACCCGTCCTCCTTACAGACTCTAATTCATGGCTACCAAGATATTATCAATTGATAATCGTAACTGCGCGCGAAAAAAACACAATTAGCCTTGATTATACTGACATTTGGCGCTAAAAATGTCCCTCACAATGCCTCAATTGAACGTCGGGATTAGATCTGTGCGTGTATTTATCAAACACTAGTCGACCCGGCAGACGTTGTCCTGCATAGTAGGCGAAAATGCGCGTTCTGAATTACCCATGCAAAATGCCCATACGAATCTCAATTTTAGTTTTTCACGATTTACTCAACCTTACTCGTGATTTTTGCATGAGCAAATATCATATAAACCCGTCGGAAGGGATGACAAACATATCTGTGAAGGAATGAAGAAAATCCATCCAGCCGTTTTCTAGTTATGCGGATACGAACACAGACCATTTCATTTTTATTTATATAGATAGATAGATAGATAGAAGAATATGTGTTCAGTTACGATTATTTAATAATTTGTGATATTCAAATAAATACTCACCCATATTCATTCTGAAAATTGACGGTGCAGGACCGAATATGAATATGTTTAGAAGTGAAGTGACAAAGAAAGCCGATGGGCTTTTTAAAAAATAATCGAATATTTAAAGCTCTGATTAGGACATCAAATCGACCGAGATAAAAAGGCGACCTATTAAAAAAAATTGAAAAGTTTTTTTGAGCCCCCATAATGAATATTAAATCTAATTAATATCAATACACTTTTCAGGAAAAATAAATATTTTTGTCAAACCACTAAGGGCCAATTTCTTCACCTTCGCTTAACTCTTAAGCGGTGCTTACCCATTCGTTTAAACCTGGTTTAAGGCCTAAGCGGAGGTGAAGAAATCGGCCCTAAGAGGTATAAGTAACGAAATTTGGGACATATGTGTCACCTTGAGCGATTTATTCAATATTTTTTGAAAAACTCCTCATTAAAACTCGGATAAACTTTCAATGCCAATTTACACCTGAGTTTTCACTAATCATTAGGACCCAGAAAAACATAAATGTAAAAAGCTTTTTAAGAATGGTTGTAAATAACGTTGTTTTTATTTTTATTTCAGTTTCACACTGGAATATACAGTTATCCCATATTTTAATTCTGTGTAATATGACCGCTTATTTAAAGTGATTGTAATATTGAAAATTGCACTCAATTTTGGCGCTCATTTTAAAATTGATCATAACCAAGTGAAAATATGACCATTCTCTATAAAATCCCGTACACTATTTCTGGTCTGGAACTATCTGTGCACCTGCTAGCTCGTTTAATAGATATTTTACTGAACATATGTCGGTTGGCGTACTTGCCCTTATGGCACTCCTTTTCCAAACTCCGCCACATACAGCAGAATTTTGTCTGTGAATACTAATCGCGGTTACGAGCTTTTGCGGTTTGTTCGAACTCTCACAATAACAATAAACAATCGTATTGTTGCTTGAATATTCGCTAAAAACATGTAAATGCCATTTTGCTAATTAACCCGAACGACTTGACTTACAAAGCTTCACGAACATTTTCATCGGTGTTTGCTTCCTTGCTATTTGTGCGAGTTGGAGGTGTGGAGAAATCTTGCCAAAAATATATTCACAAGCATTTCGCCCTATTTCGCCTAGCCTGCTTCTCCACCACTGCTCATTGAATACCAGGCTTGACATTGTGTAGAACATCTTTCCACGTCCTCGTCACAACGCCTCCTGAGGATTTACAACAGATGCTCGAGCATAATAAACGGTTCCAGAATAAAGACTCTGTTCTGTTAAGTCATGAATCTGTTCCAACGACAAATTTATCACCACATTTGGGAACCGCATCACATTCAAAATTCATGCAAATCTAATAAATTTAGTTCATACGTACCTTCCCCCCATCTTCACTGGTTATGTTCTTGCATGAAAATACCAAAACCGCATCGAGTAGAACTTTGTTCAAAACCGTAAGAATACACACACAGCAGCTCCTGGTTTTTACGATTCAGAACAATTAATTAAATTCACTCTCTTCAGTTGCAATTAAAACCGTCTCCCTAAGGCGCGCAATTCATTTAGATCCATCCGGGATGTAAATTTCCAGTTCCGGGGATCTTTTACTACACTTCACTCCTCAATCGACATACGCATTCACAACACAGTGCACCTAATTTCAACTCACATTACGAAATTCAATTTCCGTTCCGTTACCTTTTTTTCAACTAAATGACTTGATTCTAAGCGATGCTCGAGGCGAATCACTGCATCAGCACCTTCTCCGCTCGATTGACACATTAACACCTTTCACATGAAGTGTCCTCTTCGACGGTGTTACCCATCTTTAGAAAAGCGCATTCCTACTGGGAATGGTTCTCGGATGACGTCAGAAGAAGACACGAAGATGCCTTCTTATCTTCTTTTCAATGGTGCGGAATACTTGTTGTTATGCATTGAAAAACTTCTCTTTTCAACCGAGCATCAAACACTCACTATCGAATAGCTCACAATTGCTTCTTTCATCTCATTCGCATGATGTCGATGCACTATCAGAACACAATAGCATTTGATTGCATCAGTGACTGTTATTTCTTAAGGAGTCCGATAAACTTATGAAACTAAAGCATATCTTGCTCCAGTCTTGATCGAACAACCGCTCAAAACAGAATCACCGAATTTTACTGAGTTGGCATGGTCACTCAATCCATCACCTTTAAGGTCACTCCTGACGGAATCCAAGTTCCAAAGTGCTCGCGTTTTCTGGGGCACACCACTCGGTTCAGAGGCGGCGCACAACTGTCATTTTTGTTAATTTAGCTTTGCTGTGTCGCAGCATGCGTGAAATAATAAAAATGACAGGTGTTCGTTGTTTCCGTATCGAGTGGTGTGCCCCAGAAAACGCGAGCACTTTTTAACTTGGATTCCGTCAGGAGTGACCTTAAGATGTGAAAAGTTTCAATTATCTCCAGCACTGGTTGGTCACATTTAACTTTATCAATAAACCATCTGGAACAGCTGTTTCCGGTGCCCCGTGAAATCCAGCTGAGCACTTGAAGTCAATCCGTAGCGCCTGTTCGCCGCAGCATCCAACCGTCGACTGAACCGGACGGTCTGATTGCACGCTGTAAATATACGTACCACAGATTTCGTACCATGGCACCGGAAGCAGCGGCGGCATCAGTTGTACTACGGGACGACGTTGGAGGAACGAACCCCCAGCATTACTGCCGGCACGCCATCCAGCCAGGCTCGGCAACAGGAAGGGGTGTGTCTCGGTGGAGACTTTGCATCTCGCTGTGCCGAGATGCGGTTTGTTATGGACGGAGAGCCAGACATTGGGAGGCTGGCAGCCCTGCTGGTCCACGAGTGTCAAGTTCAGATGAGTGCGTGGCGGCATCAACGAGAGTAGCATACCTGTGGGTGAGCGTTGGTGAAAATTTGTGAGCAACATTTGGCGAGAGAGAAATGATACGCATTTGAATTTTAAAGACAAGGCATAATAAATTGTTTGGAGAATTTGTAAAAATCAATCTGCTTGTTTATTGTTATTTAATTCCATTATTTAACTCTCAAGTAATCATACTGGTCGATGAACTGGATGCTGATTGATCCTGAGGATGGATAGACTCTAGGGTACCTTTTATTCACGTTGGGTATAAGTTCGTGAATCTATTCCAATAAAAATTAGTTGAGGGTCAGCTGTTGAGGAATGTAAAGCAATCGCACGGAAACTGATCCAGAAATAGTTTAGTATTGTCCCTTGCAACAAAATGACAACTTTTGTGATCATTTTCCAAGGCTCTCATAGATGTGAAAAATTTCTCCGCAGTACAAATAGCACGTGCTGTTCACCGCCGGAATGCAAAAAAATATCGAAGTAGCTTTTTTTCTGGAGCTATTATTTTCTTAGGCGACTATCTGGCGCGTATTTTTCGTTGCGACCAAAAATGAGCGGAGGAGTATATTTTTTTATGAGCGGTACAATATGTGACATTTGCAACATAAACACCCGGGCAAAGCTGAGTATTTGCGCTAAACGTCTCACTTCTCACTCTTCATTTCTCTCTTCTCACTGTGAAAAGTGAGTAGTGCGAAGTGAGAAGTGAGCCATCCCTCACTTTTTACAGGGAGAAGTAAGAAATGAGGAGTGAGAAGTGAGACGACAGTGAGAAATGAGGAGGGAGAAGTGAGACGTCTTCACTTTTCAAATGACCTATTCGGCCAAATGGCCTGCTCAGCCAAATGACATGTTCGGTCAAAAGATCTGCTCGGCCAAATGTCTTATTACACCACTTTGTCTCTTTCTCACTGCAAAGAAATTAGAAAACATCAAGGCTAGTAAATGTCAAAATTCATGAAGAATGTAAGAAAAAGAGATTAGTTCGGGCAGTGCCCTAATCGACCACACGTCCTTTTTCGGCCAAATGGTATCTTCGGCCAAACAACTTTCGGTCTAGTGGCCTTCGGCCAAACGGCCGTTCCCCGTTTGACGTGTAGCCGCTACGGACATATGAGGCGTGCGCCGGACGCGGCGTTTGTCATAATTTTGGTCGTTAAAAGCGGCGTTTTCGGCGTCACGTCGAAAGCCATTTCAGCGGGCGACGATTACGGTGTGAGTCGGCGTGGCAATTTTTTTATTGCATTTGTCTTTTTAGTAGAAAATCTGGCAAAATCTATCGAATTTCGCCAGAAAAATCTGATGATTTTTCCAAAAGTTTTTCCAAAATATTAATTTGGAAATTATTCTCGGATTTTCCACGGGAAGCTATTTTGAATTTCCAAGCACAATTGATTGACATTACCATAGAAAATTCTTCCGAATTTACATGAGAAATTTGTCAGTACTTTCACGGTAAATTGTTCAGAATTTCTATAGAAAAGTGTTCGGAATATCCATGAAAAATCTACGGAGATTCTGTTGAATATTGTTGTGGATTTGTGGGTTTGTGAAATGTGGATTTAGAAAAAAAAACTTTGGATTTACACGAAACACCCTATTTTTTATTATTATTAAAAGTTATCTTATTTTATTTTATTAAAACTTGAATGAGTCGATGTTGATGAGACCATCGACTTATGGAAACATCGAGATGTTGATACCGTTTCTGGTACGGTCTCTTGCCCTCGAGGAACCGTCGACAGGTCCTAGAAGAGGGACCGTCCTAAGCCCCAGGCTACTGGAACTGGTCTATAGCCAACGGTAGTCAACAGGGTGGGCACGCAAGGCCTATTTTAGTCCTCGAGTCCCAGGGTCGGTGGAGGTATTGGGGAGAAAATAACGCGCTATTCAACTTAGATAACACTTAACATTATTTTTCGGGGCTATAATCTATACATATTTACAAAATCTGCGAACGCGACGTGAACGTAGGATCTCATACTTAGGACCGATCCAAAGTAGCCAACGGACAAGTTGGCACGGACCATAAGAATCAAGTCCATATCTCTGCAACGCTCAGATTTCAGAGTTCGGGTTGAGATAAAAATTTCCGAAGATCAAAGGGTCCGATATCGACTAGAATAACATGAAAATTGCTCAAATATTGTTAGCTTACCCCTTTGAAAGGATTGAAACGGCTATGATAAAATATATATAAAATGAATAAAAGGGCATATAGATTGGTGATGAGTGCCAGATGCGAGGGTGACAGATGAGCGAAGTTAGCTTTCAGTTTTGTGATGTATTTCGCGGGAAGAAGTAATGCTTCCGAGCTGCTGCGGATCGAGCAGCAGCTGGAGACGTCTGATTCGGATAAGGCTGTCTCCTTCGAACACGACATTGACCAAGTTGGTTTGCTGTGCCCAATGTGACGCTCCCAATAAAATGAGCTCGGTCTTTCGCGAAGAAGAAAATTAAAACCGCGTTTGTGTTGGTGAAAAAAAGAGCTGTTTGTTGAGATTGTGAAAGTGCGTTCTGTGATACTGAAAATTGTGAGAAAATTTGTAAACAAAAATTCTATTACACTCGCAAAAATGTGAAAATTATTTTACGTTGTTTGTGAAACAGAATTATTTTAACTTATTTTAATTTTAGAGACGGTATCTAATTGGGAAACAATCATTCCCCCGAGGGGGTACACAAGAATTCCCCCGAGAGGGTATCCCTGATAAGGTAAATAATTATTTCGCCGAGAGGGTATCCTTGATAGGGTAAACAATCATTCCTCCGAAAGGGTATCTCTGAGCTTGGTAAGCTCTTTCCATGATGGCATATTTGAGATCAGCGGTTGACTTGAATTCAGAGTGAGAACGTGTAAACAAAAAATGAGAATAAGTAAGCAAAGAGTTGAGTAGAATGTCGATTATGATTTTTTTTTTCTGATTTTGATGCAAGATTGATATTCTAGAGCCTGGTAAGCTCTATCTATGACTGCATTCTGAGACCAGTGTTTGACTTGAGTTCTGTGTTAGAAAACGTAAACAAAGAGTAAGAATAAGTAGGCAAAGAGTTGTGTACAATGTTGTTTATGACTTTTTTTCTGATTTTCATGCAAGGTTTTTGTTCTAGAGCCTGGTAAGCTCTGCATGACTGCATTCCGAGATCAGTGTTAGACTTGATTTCAGTGTTAGAAAATGTAAACAAAGGCTAAGAATAAATAAGCAAAGAGTTGCGTAGAATGTTGTTTACAATTTCATTTTTCTGTTTTTGACGCAATATTGATGTTCTAGAGCCTGGTAAGCTCTGCATGACTGCATCCCGAGATCAGTGTTTGTCTTGGCACGGCAAATGCTGGGTAAAGCATACCATTGGTACTTTGCGTACCTGAAGGAATAAAATAGACCCCATCTCGCGGTCCTTAGCCTCTTACTCAGCAACTCCTATCCCTACCTCCCCGTGGTACTGGCCGGGATACGAGCAACCTTAGGGAAGATCGGGTAACCAATCCCGGTGGGAACTATGGTCGAATGCTGACAGGGAAGGGGGGAATCGCACCTCTCCGGAGGTGCAAATTTTACTTAGCGTCTGTTTTTCCATATCAGGATCGGCTCACACCAGCGTCTGTTCTCTAAGGAGGAATGGTCTCCAGACATTTAGGGGGTTTGGTGTCAGGCCCTGCAAGTCAGCCTTTAAAAACAACATACGCAGCGAACAATCAACAAGAAAGTACGGACCGGAACCATCGGCGAAGACCACTGCGACGAACAGGGATTAGCGATTGGAAACTCGGTTCGTGGAACTGCAAATCTCTCAATTTCATCGAGAGCACACGCATGCTCGCCGATGTGCTCAAGGACCGTGGATTCGGCATCGTAGCGCTGCAGGAGGTTTGTTGGAAGGGATCAATGGTGCAAACGTTTAGAGGTAATCATACCTTCTACCAGAGCTGCGGCAATACACACGAGCTGGGAACAGCTTTCATAGTGATGGGCGATATGCAGAGGCGCGTGGTCTGGTGGTGGCCGATCAATGAAAGAATGTGCTGGTTGAGGATCAAAGGCCAGTTCTTCAACTTCAGCATTATCAACGTCCATAGCCCACACTCCGGAAGCACTGATGATGATAAGGACGCATTCTACGCGCAGCTGGAACGTGAGTACGACAGCTGCCCAAGCCACGACGTCAAAATCATCATAGGAGATTTGAGCGCTCAAGTTGGCCAAGAGGAGGAGTTTAGACCAGCTATTGGAAAGTTCAGCGCTCACCGGCTGACGAACGAAAACGGCCTACGACCAAGGAATGTAATTGTCGCTGGAAAATGCAAAAAACAAGCAACAAAAGAGAATAGCGATAACTGTTTGTCCGCATCTGCAGAGGATAAAGACAATGTTGCGTTCCATTTTTATTTGCAACAAACATGGAGAGGTAATGGACCAATCAATAAGCAAAAACAGCCGCTATGAAATGAACAGATTGCGCCACTGTAGACATGTTCTGTCAAACACACATGAATAGAAATACACTGGATTTTGTTTTTACACGATTTACATTTTCTCAATTTTCCACTCATCCTAAATGTTTAACGTATATTAATTATCATGTGATTTTTCTTTGATTTATTCTGGATTTTTTTAAACATGTTGCGAAGAGTTTGGTGGCGAATTGAAGACACACGATCAAAAATACGAGCGAAAAAAAATCGTGTAAAAACAAAATCCTGTGTATGCGTATACAGTGCCGCCGTTGTTTTGATACGGTGAGTGCAAAATGAGTTACCTTGATTGATCCATTGTTGTGAACTTTTCAAACTGTGATAACTTGTATATTTTTGACGTAAGACACAAATCATGTTAACAGATGTTTAAGTTTATATCTAAAAATTGATAACTAATACTTATTTAACCAGAACTATCGTCGAAAACCGACTACCTTGCTAAATGCGCGGCAGGCGGTCATTTTCCTATTCTGTTGCAGTTTGGGACAAACGTTTATTGCGAGTTGAGTTTGTTCCAACATTTACGAGAGAGGACAATGTTGTTGTCATTCGCAATGTTCTTATTTTACATTCCTTGCCTACGACTAATTGATTTCGTCGCCTCCAAGAATATGGCCATTCGCAGCACCTACTTCTAACACAGCCTCTCGTATCGGTACACCTGGAGATCACCACTGCAGACAAAATCACAAATCGACCATGATTGATGGGCGGCACTTCTCCGACATTATCAACGTCAGGACATATCGTGGCGCTAACATCGACTCTGACCACTATCTGGTGATGGTTAAACTGCGCCTAAAACTATCCGTCAAACTATGTTCGGTACCGACGACCGCCGCGGTACGACCTAGAGCGACTGGAGCAACCTGATGTCGCCACTGCATACGCGCAGCATCTCGAGGCAGCGTTGCCGAAAGAGGGTGAAGTCGGTGGGCCCCTCTTGAGGACTGCTGAAATATAGTCAACGTCGGGTATATGAGACGAAGTCGACGAAGCGATTGGTTCCACGAAGAGTGCAGACAGATTCTGGAGAAGAAGGACGCAGCGCGCGCGTCAGTTCAGCGGACGATGCAAGCCAACCAGCCCCCACCTTGAGGGAAGTTAAGGATGCCATCCAACAGCTAAAGACCAATAAAGCAGCTGGTAAGGATGGTATCGGAGCTGAACTCATCAAGATGGGCCCGGAAAAGCTAGCCACTTGCCTGCACAAATTGATAGTCAGAATCAAGATTTTTTTTATGTACAGATTATATGACTTCGTCAGTAGATGGGAATAACCAGCGCGGGGGGGAAACATAAATTTTCAGTGCAAAGCGTAAACAAACGAGCATAAATTCCATACAAAAATCCAAGATGGCTGAGTTGGTTATATTTACAAGTCGGATAACCTGTACATAAAAAAATCTTGGTCAGAATCTGGGAAACTGAACAGCTACCGGAGGAGTGGAAGGAATGGGTTATATGCTCCATCTAGAAGAAAGGCGACAAGTTGGAGTGTGAGAACTTTCGAGCGATCACCATCCTTAATGCCGCCTACAAAGTGATATCCCAGATCATCTTCCGACGTCTGTCACCATTAGTGAATGAGTTCGTGGGAAGTTATCAAGCCGGCTTCGTTGACGGCCGCTCGACAAATGACCAGATCTTTACTGTACGGCAAATCCTTCAAAAATGCCGTGAATATCAGGTCCATCTGTTTGTTGATTTTAAGACGGTATACGACAGTATAGACCGCGTAGAGCTATGGAAAATTATGGACGAGTACAGCTTCCCTGGGAAGCTTACCAGACTGATCAAAGGAACGTCGAATGGTGTGCAAACTGTGTGAAGATTTCGAGGAAACACTCCAGTTCGTTTGAATCGCGCCGGGGAAAGACAAGATGATGGACTTTCTTGCCTGTTATTTACACATTGCGCTAGGAGGTGTCATGCGGAGAGGCGGGTGTAACAGCCGGGGTACGATTTTCAACAGATCCAGTCAATTTATTTGTTTCGCGGATGACATGGACATTGTCGGCCGAACATTTGCAACGGTGGCAGAACTGTACATCCACCTGAAACGTGAAGCAACAAAAGTTGGACTAGTGGTGAATGCGTCAAAGACAAAGTACATGCTTGTGGGCGGAACCGAGCGCGAGCCCGCCTGGGAAGCAGTGTTACGATAGACGAGGATACCTTCGAGGTGGTCGAGGAATTCGTCTACCTCGGATCCTTGCTAACGGCTGATAACAATGTCAGTCGTGAAATACGAAGGCGCATCATCTGTGGAAGTCGGGCCTACTACGGGCTGCAGAAGAAACTGCGGTCAAAAAAGATTCGCCACCGCACCAAATGTGTCATGTACAAGACGTTTATAAGACCGGTAGTCCTCTACGGACATGAAACATGGACAATGCTCGAGGAGGACTTGCAAGCACTCGGAGTACTCGAGAGACGGGTGCTTAGGACCATCTTAGGCGGTGTGCAAGAAGACGGTGTGTGGCGGCGAAGAATGAACCATGAGCTCGCCCAGCTCTACGGCGAACCCAGTATCCAGAAGGTAGCTAAAGCCGGTAGGGGACGATGGGCAGGGCATATTGCAAGAATGCCGGACAGCAACCCTGCAAAGATGTAAAATTGTAAAACTTATGTAAAATTGAACTACCCTCGAATTATTAATTTCGATCAGCTTGAAAAAATAATCTAGAATATTTCATCAATAGAGGTAATAAACCTTAAATAAATTTGAATCATTTGTTTGAGAAACTGCATAAGTCCATTTTACACTATTTCGAGAAAACAATAAAATACTGTTTTTTGAACAAATTTGCACCGAATCTTTCGATTTCTTCGAAACAGATCAATAGTTTTTGGCAAAACTCAACACCCTGGGGCATTTTCAGTGCAAAAAATCTAAGCAGTACTCCACAATTGCTCTTCAAAGTACGTGGACATATGTAGTTTCTCAAACAAACGAAATTTTTTTCATACATTCCAGAACAAAAAATTTTTTTTTCGTATTTTTTGCCAGAATATGTATTTTTGGACTAGGATTCAGAATATATAAAAATCTCATTTTGACCAAAAATGTTACATATGCAGTTTCTCAAACAAACGGTTCATTTATTACCTCTATATTTTCAACCCATCCAATAAAATCTTTAGTTATAATCTTAATGATGAAGTGTCAAGTGATTTGTATTTGTCATTTTTCATTTTGCCATACATATGCATTTTTGGGGATTCTTCGATTTTGTTTGCCTTTTTGTTCGATTTTTAGTTCCTTAAAAAACGAGGACTAGCCATTAAAAAAAAATCCATAACGAACTGGATTTCCATGTTCCTAGAATTGTATTGCATTCAACCTACATCCAAATCGTTTTCAAAATAAACCGACTGTATATTGAAATCAATTCCAGAGAAATCAGGTACGAAGACACCCAACAAATGGCCCCGCAGTCTAGCTCTTGTTTAAGTTACATTTTGCGCGGAAACTGGAAACAACAACGTGACCTTTTTAACCTTTTTCATCTTATCATGAAGCTGTTTTCTTCAGGGCACGATAGAAGTTGGTCTTACGTAGGTTGCGACGAATATTCCTTTTATTACGCTTGATGTAGGGCGCGCTTCTCAACCAATCATGTCTTAATTTCTCCAGCACCAACGTGAAGTTGAGTTAGCTCATACTGCACCATACTGATACTCAGTTACCAAAGGCGTGGGACTGCATCAGAAGGAACTCACTGTTTTGGCGCCATTCTATGTGCACGCCACGGATGACTGAAACAAGATATTATTCATTTGGAATACAGACATATAGAATGGTTTCTGTACAAAACGTGCCGGGATGTGTAACATCAATAGAAAAAAACTTGTCTAATTGTTCTATGGTTTTGAAAGAAAACCATGAGAAAACCATGTCCTCCAGATATAACTTGATGAGTCTTGCGTCCACCATGAAGCACGCGATTGAGAGTTGAATAATTTGAGCGTGTGCGAGCTGCACATTGCACGTGAGAGAAATTTATGCTCTCTGGTGCCCTATCGAAGCAATTTTGAACAAAGTCTTTCCGACCTTAAACATTCGGTGCTCAGTGATAGAATGCAAGCATAACCGCAGGCGAAACGACTAAAAAGCTCGCGTAATCATCTGAGCAAGGCATTGAAATAAATTTCAAAAATCTCTCATTTTAAATACAATTAATGTTGATATGTATTTTATTGAAGCAAATGGGGTGTAGCTTGTTTTGCGAAAGTCTAAGATCCATATTTTATCATGATATAGGGGAAGACGGTGGATAACGCATCCACGAGGCAAAATGGTCTAACTCATAAAATAACTCATAGAATCTTGTGTACGACATTCACGAGCTGCAAAGGAGAAAACTAAGCAAAATCCCTTCATTTTCATTTAAATTTTGAGATTTGCAATTCTTTCACCTCACCCGTAAGATTGTCATTCAATCCATTAAGTCAAAATAAACAACCATGCGTTCTCCATTATTTTTTATGCAATTGAGTCATTTTACACCACAATTCGGGCATTTTGCCCAGGGGCAATTTTTAAAACATATTTTAAATACGTAAGAAAAGCCAAAAAACCTTGTTGTTTTGAAATCATTATGAAATGTAAAATCACCACGATCGCCCGGATCCCTAGCGGCTGTGGCATTAGGGGGCGTCTAGAAACCACGTGGTTATGTTAGGAAAATTAATTTGAGCTTTTTAGTGGAATGTCTTCACTTGTCATTAGACGAGTTAGTACCATTCCATTTTATTCCACCACTTGATTGTACCGCAGACAGACGTTTATGTTCATACATTTGAATTCGATTTTCTTGTGTAAATTACGTTGGAATTGCATAGCATGCTAGCGCCGCCTACACAACTTATTGATACATGAAAACTGACGTTTTGCCTTATCGCCTTCTACCTCACCCACGTTTGCCACTCACCGAATAATGGAAGCAAAACAGAATCATTCAACGCAAAGATCTTCCCGCACGGAGCGCCGCGCACGGCTGCAAAAATGCATTTTTATCTGCATGGCTTTATACTTTATACAATCGAATAGAGGTGTGCGCCGGTCCGAAAATTGTCGGCGGCGGCGTTTGTCATAATTTTGGTCGGCGGCGGCGGCGTTTTCGGCGTCACGCCGAAAGCCATTTCAGCCGGCGGCGGCGTGAATCGGCGTGGCGATTTTTTTCAATGAGTTCGTTTTTTCGTGAATATTTTTTTGCATTTTTTCTGAATATTTCAAGGCATTACCGGGAGAATTTTTGTATTTCTCCAAAAAAATATCTTAATTTTTTTTTCAAATTATTTATTTGAGAATTTGTTTTCGGATTTTCCACGGGAACTACTTTGAAGTTTCACGAGAATTTCTTTGGAATTTCAAGGGGAAGGTTTTTTGGAAATTACATGAAAAAAATCTAAGAAAATTGTTCTAAATTTCTGTTTAAAATATGCACGGAAAGTTTTTCGGAATTTTACGGAGTTTTTGTTGTCTATAAGTTTTTTTTTTGAAATTTCTCAAGAAATTATTAAATAGGAGGAAGGGTCATTTGACAAAACCTTCCAGCGGAAAGCCATATGATCGAATTACGTGTTAAGCTGAAAGTCATCGACCCTAACTGAACTTTTGGACGAAACGGTTATTAAACCGAAAACGGTTTGGTTGAAAATTTCATATGGCAAGAGCGTTTACCATAACTGGTCATTTGGCCAAAATGGTAGTTTGACCGAATATGTCATCTGGCCGAAAATGCCATTAGGCTGAAATTGACAGAGAAGGCCATTTGGCAGAAAATGACGTTTGTTTGAATGAGTCATACGGTCGAAAATTTTATTTGCTGAACGGGTGTTGGTGTCAGGCCATTAGACTGAAGACCATTTGGCCGAAGGTCATTAGGCCGAATGGCCATTAGGCCAAATTAGCAAAAAGAAGCAAAAAGTGAAAATGAGAAGTTCTTACTTCACCTTACCCCTTCTTCCTTCTTCCTTCTTCTATCTGTCTTCTTCCTTCTTCTTCCTTCCTTCTTCTTTCTTCCGCCTTCTCTCATCCTTTTTCCTTCTTCCTCATTCCTTCTTCCTTTTTCTTCTTCCTTCTTTCTTCCGTTTCTTCTTTCTTTCTCCCGTCTTTCTTCTTTATTCTTCCTTTTTCCTTCCTTCTTCTTCTTCCTTCTTCCTTTTTCCTTCTTCCTTCTTTCTTCATTTTCCTTCCTTCCTTCTTCTTCTTTCTTCCGTTTTCTCCCTTTCTTCTTCCCTTTTCCTCCTTCCTTCTTCCTTCTTCCCTTTTCCTCCTTACTTCTTGCTTCTTCCTTCCTCTTTCTTCCGTTTTCTTTCTTCTCTCCCGTCTTCCTTCTTTCTACTTCCTTCTTCCTTCATTCTTCTTCTTTCTTCCTTTCTTCTTCCCTCTTCCGTCTACTTTCTTTCTTCTTCCTTTTTCTCTCTTCTTTCTTTCGTTTTCTTCTTTCTTTCTCCCGTCTTCCTTCTTTCTTCTCCTTTCTTTCTTCTTCCTTCTTCTTTATAACTTCTACCTCCTTTTTTCTTCTTACTTCTTCCGTTCTACTTCTTCCTAACTTCGCACTTCTCACTCCCCAGTTCTCATTCGGTCTAATGGCCATTCGGCCCAACGGCCTTCGGCCTGATGACCCCTAATGACGAATCACGATTTGTTATTATTGTGCTATTTAATTCTGCTCAGTTTATGGTTAAAACTATCGACCCGTTTGGAAAAAGGACCATTTCGGCAAACGGCATTTTCTATTTGTCCTAACGACTTTTTCGACCAAATGACCAGTTCCAAACGATATTTTCGAACGCATGCCCATTTTTTTTTTAACTGGTGTGCCTATTTCTGGGGCCCTCCTTAGCCGTGCGGTAAGACGCGCGGCTAAAAAGCAAGACCATGCTGAGGGTGGCTGGGTTCGATTCCCGGTGCCGGTCTAGGCAATTTTCGGATTGGAAATTGTCTCGACTTCCCTGGGCATAAAAGTATGATTGTGCTAGCCTCATGATATACGAATGCAAAAATGGTAACCTGGCTTAGAAACCTTGCAGTTAATAACTGTGGAAGTGCTTAATGAACACTAAGCTGCGAGGCGGCTCTGTCCCAGTGTGGGGATGTAATGCCAATAAGAAGAAGAAGAAGAAGCCTATTTCGGCTAAACGACATTTTCGGCCAGATAGGCTTCGGCTGAATGACATATTCAGTCAAACACCTTTCGGCATTGTGAGCTCCGCCTAATCCTCACTTCCCGTCGTTCGACCGAATGTCCCCTTGGCTGATATTTTCGGTCAAACCATCTCCTAATAACCGTTTCAGACAAATGGAATTCGGCTAGAGGACTTTCGGCTTAACGTGAAATAATCGGTTAAACAATTAAATTCACGTTAAGCCGAAAGTCATCTAGCCGAATTGTTGTTTGACCGAATAGATGATTTGGTCGAAAATGCCATTCAGTAGAAAAGATGTTTGTGCAGAAAGAGTCATTTGGTCCGAAAATGTTCTTTCTGCGAAATACAAACGACCATTTCGACCATTTGACCTATTCGGACAACCGACTTTTTGAGCCAAAGGAACTATTCAGCGTATTTTTATTTTGATCAACTGACATTTTCGGCCAATTGAGCGAAGCCAAATTACTTGTTCCGTCAAATTACATATTTAGACAAACAACTTTCGGTCATATGTGCTTCTGTCAAAACAATATTTCAAATTGGTTTCAGCAAATCAATATCGTTCAAAAATCATTTAGAATTTCCAATGGAAGTTCGCCTTAGTTGTTATGGAGAGCTTTCCAAAATACCGACAGAAATTTGTATGGAACTTCCAAGGAAACCATTTACACGTATTTTCACGAAAAAATATCTGCAGTTGCAACGTGATGTTGTATGTACAAAAACTAATTAGTCTTTGGTATGTATATCTATCAGAAAATTCTATGAAATTCTTGGAAATCTTTGGAAGTTTCACGAAAAATCCTGTAGACTTATACAAATTTGAATCGGCGTGAAAAATTATAGATCAGCGGCGTGACAAATTTCAAACGGCGGCGCGCCGATGGAAAAATGTCGGCGGCGGCGGCGCGCCAAAAACAGTTGGCGGCGGCGGCGTGGCGCGGCGGCGTGGCGCGGCGGCGCACACCTCTACAATCGAATTTTACAATGTAACTAAGCGAATCACTTTACTTGTATTTCATGCCTTGAGTCAAGTATGTTAACGATCATTCAGTAATTTGCGTTCGAGTTTGTCAATAACACATTTCAGAAGCTGAATTTCAAAATATGGTGGTATGGTGGACGTCAAGTGCGAAGGGTTTTCTACAACTTTGCCTAATGGTTTGTTGTTTGAATTCTACTAGTAACGGAGTTATAGCTATAGTTTCACTAACTTAGACTAAATGATAACAAATTTCCAATCATTTAGTTTAAGTTACTGCAACTAGCGCTCTAACTCCGTTATTAATAACGAACCATTAGGCAAAGTTGTAGAAAAACCTTCGCACTAGAAGTCCACCATACAACATATTTTGAAATTCAGCTCCTGGACTGTGTTATTGACAAACTACTAAATGATCGAACGCAAATTACTGAATGATCGTTAACATCCTTGCTTTGAGTAAATGATAGCATAGCTACGTACATAAATTGTAAACTGTTACCATGTGTTCGGAACTTCCGCTTAGGTTGTTTTGGATCCTTTTATATGCGTGATTTTTTGTTTGCGATTGTACTTCGAAAACCGAGTCTGGACCGAGAATCGTAGATTTTTTATTGCAAAACCAACAAATAGTGCATGTAGGACATGAAAAAGAATCTAAAAATCAAACATGAAATAACCCCTCCTGAGTAGCGAATACTATCTCTGGCGTGCTGATCGTGCCATTTTTCAACAGTGATGTACAAAAAACATCAGCACGCGTGGTCGTGTTTCATGCATTTTTAAAAAGAGTCCCATCTAGACCTGTGCGCTGGTCATATAATCGGCGGCGGCGGCGTGGTGGTCACTTGTGCCCCGGCGGCGGCGGCGTCAAGGCGGCGCGCCGTTGGTTTTCATCGGCGGTGGCGGCGGTGGCGTGAACCGGCGTGGATGAAAAAATCAATGGCTGAAAAAGTCAATTTTACCGTGGATTTTTGAAAGTGGTTTAATGTGCCAATAAAGTTCTTGGCAGAGTTTCTGAAAGAATTTCTGAAGGAAATTTCATTCCTCGAGAATTTAGCGTTTGCATTGAGCAATTCGCACAAATTCGTAGGTGGTACAAACATAGTCTTTTGTAAGAGACTAATCACTATCTCTTAGATGGAAGCAAGGCACTCTTCAACAGGTGAGGTCTGTTCTGGCCACGTCCTTGTGAATGCTGAGGAAGAGGAAGGATTCTTAGTTGGACTTCTTCTTCTTCTTATTGGCATTACATCCACCTCTGTGACATTGTCGCCTCGCTGCTTAGTGTTTGCGCTTCCACAGTTATTAACTGCGAGGTTCTTGCTTTATAGCCGAGCGTGTTACCGCTAGGCTAAGGAGGGCCCCAGAAACCATCGTTTAGTTGAACACCTACTTAAGAAAGATGCAGAGAACTCTATAGAGTGATGATTATAATCATAGGTGCCACAGGGGGTTTTGGAATTGTTAGTGTGGAATCGTTTGGTAGGAATCGTTTTGATAGAACGTGAAATACAGATAAAAAACCAGATCAATCCACCTAGCGGTGATGGCGCCTTTCTCGCGCAAAAAGGTAATAAATGTAGCCTTTACGCTTACACCTCGATGATGTACAAGAAAGGCAAAACAGTTACACCGTCTAATGTTGTGATAGAAAATTTACATTAGTAGACGACAGATGGCGCTGCCAAAAGTTTCTCGAATTTCCTATGTTCGAATTTTGACTTTCGGACAATTTCATAGTACTATGAAACTGAACGAAGAGCATGCTTACGCCTAAATGCGTGCAACACGAGCATCTTTAGAGTACGATGAAACTCTTAATGGGAAGCCACGGATAAAATATTCATAGATGCACGGCATTTTTTATAACACATTATTATTGTATGTGACTATGTCTCATCACTGTTTTAATATCTATTTTTTGCAATTTGCAATTATTATGAATTTCAATAGTGATCAACAGCGTTTTAGTCTCTGTCAGAAGCAACTTGTTGCAAGAAAATCAGTTAAGAGTTTCTATGTGAAAATTTGGCTAATGTTTTTTATGACATTTTGTGCACACACACACGCACACACGGACAGACAGACATTTGTTCAGCTCATCGAGCTGAGTCGAATGGTATATAACACTATGGGTCTAAGGGACTTCTATCAAAAGTTCGATTTTGGAGTGAAATGATAGCCTTTCGGTACAACTTAGTTGTACGAGAAAGGCAAAAACTGAGAGAGAAATTCAAAGTAGGAATGGGATGAGCCTATAATTGAACCACAATCTCTTGATTATAAGGCAGAAGCGATAGCCACTAGATCACCGAGCTCGTCATGGTAAAATCCTATAAGAATTTCTGCGGAAACTCATATAAGCCATTTTATGAGACAGATTCGATCAGCTGAAAACAAAAATCCTAACAAAATGCATCCCAAATGCAATTATCAAAGAAATTTCAATTTTTTTAAAGGACGAAAAAAATCAAAAGTAATGGAGAATGTTGTAAAGGAATTCCTGAGGGAAATGGAATGAATTTTCTGAAGATTATCCTGAGAATTTTCCAAGGAATTGCTTAAGGTTGTTCTGAAAGAATTCCTATGGGAATTTCAGGAAAAATTGTCAAGAAGCTTGATAAGGAACCCTTTAAGGAATTTCTAAGAAATTTCCGAACTAATTTCTAAAAAAAATCCGAAGGAAATTTCTAAGCAAATTATCAAACCCTAAAGGAATTTGCGAATGAATTTTAGAAGGAATTTTTAGTTAATTTTTGAAGGAATCCGTTTTAGAGGATTTTCGAAGGATTTTTTTCTCCTTAAATATTTTCTGATGATATTTCAAAAGAAATTTGTGAAGGATTTTCGGAAGGCATATTCGAGAGGATTTTGTGAAGCATGGAAGATGGAATTTGCTAAGGAATTCATGAAGTCCAAAGATTGTCCAAAGGAATTTCCTAAAACAAATCCTGGTAAAAGTTCTTAAAGGATTCCTGAGGGAAGATTTGAAATAGTTCTTAGAAAACTTTTATTTTTTTCTTTTCATTTTTTTTTCTAGATTTATTTCCTAAAAATAAATGCGATCCCTAGAGGGATTTCTGAACGAACTTTTGGAAAAATCTAAGATTGTCGGAAGTTTTTTCGATATTCTTTCAGGAACTTGTTCAGGAATACTTCAGGAATTTCCTAGAAATTCGCCCATGAACTTTGCAAAGAAGTCTGAAAGACTTTCTGGAATTCGTTTCCGGGGTTTTTGTAGAGCTCCTTGAGGCAATTTCCGAGGGACTTACCGGACAAATCGAAAGAAAGGAATTTCTGGAGGAAATTGCGAATACATTACTGAAAAAAAAGTCCAAAGAATTCCTGGAGAAATCTAGATTTTACTTCAGAAATGCCAGTAGGCACTATTAGACATTCCTCTGGAAACTCCTTCAAAAAATTCTTCAGAAATTTGTTTATGGATCCCTCTGAAAATTCTTCTAGGAATATTTTTAGGCAGCCGTCTAGAATTACCGTCAAAAACTCTTTTGACAGTTCTTTAAGGAATTATTTTCGAAAATCCCTTCAGGTTCTTTTTTGGAAATGCCTTGAAAAGTTAATTTGGAAATTCTTGTACAAAACCCTCCATGATTTTCTTCAAAAACTCCTCCAAAAATTCACTTGATTAAATAATCTAAAAATTACTTCTTAGCTATAATTTTTTGTAATGATAAACCCTAAAAGACTTTCAGAAAGAATTGTTGAAAAAAATCAGTGAAAATTACTGAAAGATTTTTGGAAAGAACTCATGAAGGCATTTTCGAAGGAATTCCTGCAGGAAGTTCTGAAAGAATTCCCGGAGAATGTTTTTAAGGAATTGCTTGAAGTAATTGTGAAGAAATACCTCAGGGAAAATTCGAAGGAATTTCTTATTCAATATCTTGAAGAATTTATTTAAGGAATTCATGAAATAATTTCCAAAAAAATCTCAAAAGATGAATTTCCGAAGGAGTTCTCAAGGAATTTTCTAAAGGTATTACTTTTAAAAAATGAAGGATTTTGTAAGCATTTTTTGGAAAAACTCTTAACGGAATTTCTCAAGGAATTTCCGGAGGAATTGCTAAATAAACTTCTGAAGGAATTCCTTAAGGAGTCTCAACGGAATTTTCGTAGGAACTCCTGCACTCATTTTCGTATGTATTCCTTAAAGAATTCCGAATAAAATTCGCAAAGAATTATCTACAGAAATCGGTAATGGAAATTCTGAAGGAATCGTATGAAATTTCGTAAGGAATTTCCAAAGAAATATATAAAGAAATTTCCGGAAGAATTCCTGAAGTAATTTTCTAAGTTTTTTTTAAAGGAAACTTTTAGATTCATTGCCGTAGCAATTTCTGGAATTATTTCCGAAGGAAGAAATTCTGAAGGAAATCTTAAATTAATGTCGAAACGATACTTTTTCAATTATTCTCAGGAATTCCTGGAATTGGAAGTTTTTGAAGGAACTTTTCCTAGAGCTTTCACAATAAACTATTACACAATAAAATAAAATTTCGTAACGTTTAAAACTCCTGGCGTTTCAACAAAATAATTTCACTAAATAGGGTAAGACGGTATAATACTCCCCCCTAAGGCAACACCTATGATAACTTTTTACTTTTCAATGCAATTTAGGCAAACTTTGTGTTATTTGGTAGTCCAAAAAGTCGCGAATGCATTGCCTGTGAGTAGTCATATAAAACATATTACTGAGAACACAAAAATGGATTTCAAAAAGTGCCTGGGAAATACGCCCCACCTTAGCCAGAGACGGTTTATTGCCCTTCATTATTATTTTTTCTATCCAATAATAAAAAGTTTACAAATCCTTATGTGCTTGACATTAAAAAACCAACATATGTCCATTTAAGCAGGTGTGAATTACATTTCAAAATTTTCCATATAATTTGGAAGCAACAGCTGCAGGCTCGCTGCGCTTGTGTCCAGTTGGTAAGGGCATATCGTCCTGCCTACATTCATTTCATTTATTTAGTTAACATCTAAACAGATAACACTGAATCAACAATTTGACGCCACAATACACGGTTCGAGGCCGCATCTCTCCATCCTCGGATACGCCCCACGCTCGCCAGGTTGTTCTGCACCTGGTCTGCCCATCTCGCTCGCTGCGCCGTCTCGTACCTGCCGGATCGGAAGCGAACACCATCTTTGCAGGGTTGCTGTCCGGCATTCTTGCAACATGTCCTGCCCATCGTACCCTTCCGGCTTTAGCTACCTTCTGGAGACTGGGTTCGCCGTAGAGTTGGGCGAGCTCATGGTTCATTCTTCGCCGCCACACACACCGTCTTTTTTGCACACCGTCAAAGATGGTCCTAAGCACCCGTCTCTCGAATACTCCGAGTGCTTGCAAGTCCTCCTCGAGCATTGTCCATGTTTCATGTCCGTAGAGGACAACCGGCCTTATTAGCGTCTTGTACATGACACATTTGGTGCGGTGGCGAATCTTTTTTGACCGCAGTTTCTTCTGGAGCCCGCAGTAGGCCCGACTTCCACAGATGATGCGCCTTCGTATTTCACGACTAACGTTGTTGTCAGCCGTTATCAAGGATCCGAGGTAGACGAATTCCTCGACCACCTCGAAGGTATCCCCGTCTATCATAACACTGCTTCCCAGGCGGGCCCTGTCGCGCTCGGTTCCGCCCACAAGCATGTACTTTGTCTTTGACGCATTCACCACCAGTCCAACTTTTGTTGCTTCACGTTTCAGGCGGGTGTACAGTTCTGCCACCAATGCAAATGTTCGGCCGACAATGTCCATGTCATCCGCGAAGCAAATAAATTGACTGGATCTGTTGAAAATCGTACCCCGGCTGTTACACCCGGCTCTCCGCATGACACCTTCTAGCGCAATGTTGAACAACAGGCACGAAAGTCCATCACCTTGTCGGCGCGATTCGAACGAACTGGAGTGTTCGCCCGAAATCTTCACACAGTTTTGCACACCATCCACCGTTGCTTTGATCAGTCTGGTAAGCTTCCCAGGGAAGCTGTTCTCGTCCATAATTTTCCATAGCTCTACGCGGTCTATACTGTCGTATGCCGCCTTGAAATCAACAAACAGATGGTGCGTTGGGACCTGGTATTCACGGCATTTTTGAAGGATTTGCCGTACAGTAAAGATCTGGTCCGTTGTCGAGCGGGCGTCAACGAAGCCGGCTTGATAACTTCCCACGAACTCGTTCACTAATGGTGACAGACGACGGAAGATGATCTGGGATATCACTTTGTAGGCGGCATTAAGGATGGTGATCGCTCGAAAGTTCTCACACTCCAGTTTGTCGCCTTTCTTGTAGATGGGGCATATAACCCCTTCCTTAAACTCCTCCGGTAGCTGTTCGGTTTCCCAGATTCTGACTATCAGTTTGTGCAGGCACGTGGCCAGCTTTTCCACACCCATCTTGATGAGCTCAGCTCCGATACCATCCTTACCAGCTGCTTTATTGGTCTTTAGCTGTTGAATGGCATCCTTAACTTCCCTCAAGGTGGGGGCTGGTTGGCTTCCATCGTCCGCTGAACTGACGTAGTCATCTCCTCCGCTGTCTTGACTTTCACTGCCTGTACTCTCAGCGCCATTCAGATGTTCCTCGTAGTGCTGCTTCCACCTTTCGATCACCACACGTTCGTCCGTCAAGATGCTCCCATCCTTATCCCGGCACATTTCGGCTCGCGGTACGAAGCCTTTGCGGGATGCGTTGAGCTTCTGAACTTGCGTGTATCTTGAGAAAGGCACAGCTGTTCCATCTCCTCGCACTCCGCTTCTTCCAGGCGGCGTTTCTTCTCCTGAAAAAGGCGGGTCTGCTGTCTCCGCTTCCGTCTATAACGTTCCACGTTCTGCCGGGTACCTTGCTGCAGCGCGACCGCCCGCGCTGCGTCCTTCTCCTCCAGAATCTGTCTGCACTCTTCGTCGAACCAATCGTTCCGTCGACTTCGACCCATATACCCGACGTTGTTCTCCGCTGTGCCGTTAATGGCTGCTTTAACTGTACTCCAGCAGTCCTCAAGAGGGGCCCCATCGAGCTCACCCTCTTCCGGCAACGCTGCCTCGAGATGCTGCGCGTATGCAGTGGCGACATCAGGTTGCTTCAGTCGCTCTAGGGCGTACCGCGGCGGTCGTCGGTAGGGGAAACTGGACACACATGATCCCCACTTTTTGTTTAGCACATTTCTCGATGTAACATGCACAGATCTGCACGCTTCTTGATGGACTTGATAAAGAATTTAATAAACTATTCAAAAACGTCATTGGAAGCAATTATTTGTTCATGAAAGTTACCAAAAAATCGATTTTGCCGAAAGATAGAAAATTTGGCATTTTCAAAACTTGCGGGAGACTTGATCCCCATATAGGGGGAAATTGATCCCTTTATGAGCTGAACATCCCTTTATGAGCCCTTTATGAGCTGAGGTTCTTCCAAGTCTAATAAAAAAGGTTGAATTGGTCTAGCCTCAAATCCTAACAATTCTTCATAGTCTGCCGTAATATCAGTCGTGCGAGAATTAAATATTGTTAGTATTAAGCAGGGCAAGTATTTTAGTTCTCGAATAGAGTAATAGTGACAGATAGAATGTCTGCTATAGCAACAAAATTTGCATGTTGATGATGATTTATCTGCAAACCATTCACTTCACTAAAATACTCCACTAAAAGACAGTAAGACTATAGTCATATCACGACAACCATGATGTTCCCAAGAGGATCTCTCTTTGTGATTGATACAGTTATGATACCAAAAATGGTTGATCGATATATAAATATATCTTTGTAATTTTAGAATCTTATTATTCTATTAAATCTCTGAAAATTGGCCGCACTACAAATGCCATGGCTATTGGTAAATATCCCTGAGTACCTGTTTTGGGACCAATAAAAAAAGAGTGTGATACCGCTATCGGGGGTGAGAATAGGTCATCGTTCTCACCGGCAGTCTAGAGGTAGTAGAGCAAAATTGTTCAAAAAGGTCTCTTATATTTTGGTCTCCTTGTCTTCAGATGCATTCAATCTATTCTACAAACATTCTGAGTAGCTGAAACAGTGACCCATTCTCATCCCTATTTGACCCATTGCCTCTCCCGACGACGGTACATCGAGATCGCCAGACTACTATCAATACCACAACCGTGATCATACCAGGATGATGGCTTCATACATCAATATGCTACTGCCACGCATCATCATTTTTGTAGTGCGTGTTATTATTACATAAATGCGATTTCTCTTAAACGACTGACCAAAAGATGTTGAATGAGCCCATTATTAAAAATTTTTAAAGAAGATTTACAAATAAATGGTGATTGTAAGCAAACTTCTCCTAGTTCAAACGGAAAAAATTAACACCAGATCGAACAATACTGTTTTTAAGCCCTGTGATTTGTTGAATATTTTCAAAGCCTAATTTACATTCTTTTTCATTGAAAATAATGTTAAAATGCATTTAATAAAACTAATCAAAACTAAGTATGTTCACGTTCAACTACACTTTTTTCTGATTAATGAAATAAGCCTAATGAGAAATTCAAATTGCGCGTGTATTGTCTGATTGACAAAATTAAAGAGAAATTTAAATTATTTATACTTTTTAACTAGAAAGGAATTTTAACAGATCAATTAGTTACATACAATACAATAATATGCGACGGTATACAACAAACGCCTTAATATATGCAATAACGGGATCAAGTGTGTCCAAACTGTGGGGGATCAAGTGTGTCCATATTGAGTATTTATCTTGTTTTGTTTTTGTATTCAATGGAAAATAAGCAATAGATAATTGAGTGAATTTATTCATGTCTACAATAATAAAACTTTGTCCAGTAAAAATTTGGTACGTTTTAGTTGGACATATTCAAAGTTATTAAACTTTTCTCCTTTGAAGAAAAAAAGGATTGAGAATGCTTAAATAATAAAACCTCTCTAAAACTCATATACATAAAGTAACTAATATCAAATGTTACTCAGATTCAATATTCTATCTAACGGATTCGTTTGAACATATCACTGGTATAAAAATGTGATTAGTTTTCGAGAAAACAGGGGGGGATCATGTGTCCCCGGGGATCATGTGTGTCCAGTTTCCCCTACCGAACATTGTTGATGACGGATAGTTTTGGGCGCAGTTTAACCATCACCAGATAGTGGTCAGAGTCGATGTTAGCGCCACGATATGTCCTGACGTCGATAATGTCGGAGAAGTGCCGTCCATCAATCAGAACGTGGTCTATTTGTGATTCTGTCTGCAGTGGTGATCTCCAGGTGTACCGATACGGGAGGCTGTGTTGGAAGTAGGTGCTGCGAATGGCCATATTCTTGGAGGCGGCGAAATCAATTAGTCGTAGGCCGTTTTCGTTCGTCAGCCGGTGAGCGCTGAACTTTCCAATAGTCGGTCTAATCTCCTCCTCTTGGCCAACCTGAGCGTTCAAATCTCCTATGATGATTTTGACGTCGTGGCTTGGGCAGCTGTCGTACTCACGTTCCAGCTGCGCGTAGAATGCGTCCTTATCATCATCAGTGCTTCCGGATTGTGGGCTATGGACGTTGTTTATGCTGAAGTTGAAGAACCGGCCTTTGATCCTCAACCTGCACATTCTTTCATTGATCGGCCACCACCCGATCACGCGCCTTTGCATATCGCCCATCACTATGAAAGCTGTTCCCAGCTCGTGTGTGTTGCCGCAGCTCTGGTAGATGGTATGATTACCTCTAAACGTTCGCACCATTGATCCCTTCCAACAAACCTCCTGCAGCGCTACGATGCCGAATCCACGGTCCTTGAGCACATCGGCGAGTATGCGTGTGCTCCCGATGAAGTTGAGAGATTTGCAGTTCCACGAACCGAGTTTCCAATCGCTAGTCCCTTTTCGTCGCAGTGGTCTTCGCCGATGGTTCCGGTCCGTACTCTCTTGTTGATTGTTCGTTGCTTAAGATTTTTAAAGGCTGGCTTGCAGGGCCTGACACCAAACCCCCTAAATTTCCGGAGGACCATTCCTCCTTATTCCCGGTGGACCATGGTGCACAGTTTCACTTAGAGTCCCTCGCTGGCACTCGGACGATGATCAGCCCCTAAAATGGAGAACAGACGCTGTTGTGAGCCGATCCTGACATGGAGAACAGACGCTCAATAAGATTTGCACCTCCGGAGAGGAGCAAACCCCCCCTTCCCTGTGAGCATACGACCATAGTTCCCACCGGGGTTGGTTACCCGATCTTCCCTAAGGTTGCTCGTATCCCGGCCAGCACCGCGGGGAGGTAGGGATAGGAGTTGCTGGGTAAGAGGCTAAGGACCGCGAGATGGGGTCTATTTTATTCCTTCAGGTACGCGAAGTACCAATGGTACGCTTTACCCAGCATTTGCCGTGCCCGTCCTGCCTACAATGAAGCGTTTTGACCAGTGAAACATATTTTCGAAAATCGTTACATTTTTGAAGATGGAAGCAATTTTATAATGTATTAACCACTGAGAAAAGTTATTTTGTTGCCCAACTGTGTGTTCCAGTGCAAGTTTTGCGAACAATATGCTAGCATCGCTCCAGAATGTTGAGCAAACAAACAATAAAAGTTACATCAAAACTGTAACTTTCTGTATTATGCTTTTATTTTCAAAATGTAATACAAAAATACTTCCACATTCCCATAGTATGATGGTTTTCCAATTATTTAAAGGTACCAACTTTTTTTTTTTTTTTTTAACTAATTTTATTTGCTAATTATCTAATACATGCATTCATCTCTTAGACTAGGTGTTCCGTGTTTTTTTAACACTATCATCCTTATTTGCTATGTTACGCTTTTAGTTTTTATTAATACATTTCAATTGCCTCTAGCAGTTAGAATTTTTTCCTCTGGTTGAATTGAACCATGTAGGAATTACAATGTTTTCTACTTAAACTAAACTTAACCTATTTTATACTAAGGGTACAAGGAGTTAATCGTTGCAATAGAAGATTGCAACGATTTTTGTCTTTTTGTTTTTAAAGGTACCAACTAATTTTTACTCTTAGTTAGTCATAGTTTTCTAAAAATCAAAGGGGGGCGTTTTGGCTAGGTGGGGCGCATCATACCGTCTTACCCTACTACGCGGCGAGGCGACAACATCCCCAACAGTGGCAGTTAATAAGAAAAGAAGAAGGGTTTTCAACTGATGTTCGCAATATACCAAGTGATTTTGTCAATCATATTTAAAAATGATTTCAAAATAAAAATATGTTACACGGAATAAAAAAGAATCGGGAAAGCATTCACAGTAGGGATTTAATTATTTTGCTAAATTTTGTCAAATCAGTCAACTGTCCTAATGGCGCAAATCTAAAAACAAAGAAAACTGGCCTTTTTGATTTTGATAAATAAAAAATAAAATATTTTCAAGATAATGAATGTGCTACTTAACTTGATATTCCTGAACTGTAATGATTTGCCTACACCATTGTCACATCCTATAAGAATGGGAGGGGGCGCTTTGAGCAAAAGCTTATATACCACAAAAAACATATTTTAGGAGTCTCCTACAAGTTTAGGTGCCCGACTGAAAGAAGCCCTGACTTAGACGAATTCCAAAAACCAGTTAAGGTGATTATAGAATGAAGCCCGTGGTGAATTTCAAATTCACCACACGTTTATCTACATACATTTTAATAAGCCCAAATCTGGCGGAATAGTTTTCGTACAGTGCCGAAAATCAAATTATGATTGTTCAGCATAATTAAGCAAACGATCTACCATTATTTCAGCCCCAAACGCGTTATGGTTCTTTCATCTCGTGCGCTTGAAAAAAATATTGGAAAAGCACGTGGTTTACAAATGGCCGATTTTCTGGCTTCATTCTATAATCACCTTAAACAATTAACATATGTTTTATTTTACTAGATAAAGCCTCATTCGAACTCTCAATCGAATCAACCAACTTTTTCATTAACCAAGACAATGCATGTCACTACACCGACTTAGAGACACCGAGACACCATCACTTGAGGAAGATTTGAAATTGAATTCTGACGAGTTTACCTCAATTCCAATTAATTCCACCAATTTGTATTGCTTTAGCGATACGTATTTCGATCTCAACTGTTAGGCCATCTTCAGTGTTTCGTTCTCGATTCGACTCAAGTTAATTGAATTTTTCATTGCGACTAGTCATCGGCGTGGCAAAATTATGATCAGCGGCGCGCCGACCCAAAATCGCCGGCGGCGGCGGCGTGAGTAAAACCACCGGCGGCGGCGGCGTGGCGCAGCGGCGCACAGGTCTAGTCCCATCGAGCAGATCCAAGAAACAAAAAGTTTCAAACGGAATCGAAAAGCAAAACAGAAAAGCAAATAACGAATTCTGCTTTGACATGTGGCGCCATCTCGTCGCTTATTACTACTTGGCAATCAGGCGGCCATGTTTTTACACAAGTTAATGAGTCGAACTTGAACGTCTGTGTGCGATTGTACCTTGATAGATACGTATTTCGACCTCAACAGTAAGGTCGTCTTCAGTATCTCGTAAGTCGAGTGCAGTGTTGGCAAAGGTAAATTTTCTATCCACATCTCTCTTTTCTAGGCATATAGCACTGGCGTCGCCAGCTATTGTTATTTGGTGGGGCACCACTTGGCGCCAGAACAATAGCCTATGAGAACAATGGTGTGATTGCAACGTGTGGTGCCCCACCTCTGTCTCCGCCAGTGGCATCTAGTGATTATTATATGAAGAAAAGTTGGAAGATTTATGAAGTACGGTGAATTTTGGTTTTGTGGGTAAAAAATTAAATGGTTTATGCTGTAAAGTTTTAATGAAACGATGGAACGGAAATCATGTCGTAAAATCAGAAAAATAAGTTATATTAGTGAAACTTCCCAAAAAAAACAGTACTTTAATACAAGAAACGTTGCGCATTGCAAAGCTCTGAAAGTGGTCTTAACACTACACTGCTGAGAAATTTGGAACAAAAAAGCTGTTTTAAGGGTCACCCTAAGTAAACTTGGGATAACTGCTCTAAATCGGTCAATGTAAGAGATAGAAAAACATTTTTTCGCAAAATGTTTAGAAACAAGCTGAGCTACAACCTTCCGAAACAATGTATATAAAATATATTTTCTATGTATTTTTAATGTGTCCCACCCTAATTCTTATCAAAACCTCAAAAAGGTCCTTACCATTAGAAACAACTTTGTAAAATGAAGGTTTTTTCTATCTCTATTAAATATTTTTATAGAACACTATGCAGCGTTGAGAATATTCATCACAAACGGGGGAACACTGACTCTAACACTGTGAGAAGGTTATATCGTCTAAATGGAATATAATTGTTTTAATTTCTTACATGAACTTCCATAGATTTTTACTAAAACCAATAACACAAAAGTGCCTTATGACTTGAGTGACACCAATTATTTCAGTAACGATCGCCATATCAGTAATTTCGATCCAATAAAACAACTATTCCGGAACGTTCTTGTGCTGTATTCGACCGTTTACAGCCGCACGAGAAATCATGCCACTATAAAGCCAGAACATACCATCACACATCATAAACTAACCACCTTAACTTGTTGGTCAAGTTGAAAAACCACTCATTGCTCAATTTCTTGTAAGGCTTCACTTCTCGCTCACACGCCACCATCGTTAGTTCTTTGCACCAACACACCAGAATATCATTTTCGATCGATCAGTTCATCGCCCCAGTGCTGACAATTTCCACCCTCGAATAAGAAGTGTCGTTAGTATGACATGTACCACTACCTCTGAGTTCTGCCTTGATAACATTGAAAAGATGTCAAATGTGCAGTGTTTACTTTCAAAATATGATGCCAGGTCATCGAACCTTTTTTTCAATTTGAGAACATACTGGAAGTTCTCACCCCTGAAATATCAATTTGCTCAGAACCTATAGCAACAGCAATGTGCAGTCGACTCATTGAACACATGTTTTTAACTCAGCGGCACAATTATCGCAATGCTTCTCATGCTGTCTGCGCATAAGCACGTAATCCGCCAACAGTTAGCTACCTTTCTCCCTCTCGATCATCCCTCCGGCCCACCTCGGCGGCAGAGTTGGTATTCGTTTGTGGTAAACAATGAGCTACCGGTGTTCAATTGGCGGCGGATTACCATCCAGCAGGCCCAACTTAACTCCGAACACCTGTACAGCAGCGTATTGCAATTTACAATTCGATTGAAGATCTTCATCGCCCTGGCCACAAGCGGAGAGGTTTCGACACCAATCTAAACAGCATGACTCACTCACACTTGAAACCAATAATCGTGGAGTACTCGTTGGAATGGTTACAATTGCCTGGACGCTCAGCAGCATGAAATAATAATAATTGTGCGACGTTTAAGCTTGACACCGCACCGTGAGCTGAGGTGCGATGTTCGCGGTGATGTTGATGACGATCGACGAATGTGAGGTAACCCCCGTATTCAGTTTCTAACAATGCGAAGAAACGAAGTGAAATTGTTAAGGATGCCAATGAGAGTGGGAAAGCTCCGCAAGAGGGGATTAACGACCAAGTCGTACGTGAAAAAATTGCCCCACAAACTGCCCTCGGCCGACCCGACTCGCTGACGGCATGACTTGACTTGCGTCGGAGCGATTAATGAAACTGAAAGCACGCGCCGGGGCCCACACCTATTATTGTTTGATTGTACCACTTCTGGGTAGTTTGCAGCTCAATTATTTTCATTGATAGAATTATACCCATTAAGTTTTCTTGGCTGAGGTTTTCCTAGACAGGTAGCTAAACTAGTTGATGACTATGACGCAGGGTTGTGTGAGGCGATTGGGGTAAATTGTTTTCATGTCTGGTTCAACAACATTCGGCGTATACGAATTGTTCGACTAAGTGTTGAACATAACTGATACTGAGAGGTGCATACTGCACAGGTAACAATTGCCAGCACCTACATGCTTCAAGTATTGGAGAGTTTTGTATTCAACGATTCGGTTTAATATGCACAAAGCGGTGACTGCAAATAATAACAAATAGTAGGAAAGTATCAACTAAAGCAATACAAACTTGAACAAAAACAAACACTCGGAAGTTTGTGGTATTTGATGCATTAGCGTTGGACCTGGAAGTGAGAGACAGTTTGTAGTCGCACTGCATGAAGCAATACGAGTATTGTCGTTCATATGCTGTGGAAGGGGACCTCCTTATTTCAGTGGAGCACACAGTACAGATTCGAAGCAAGACCATATCGATGATGGTTCTACTCAGATGCCTGAAACTCTTGGGATTTCTTTTTGGTTAAATGATGTGGAGTTGAGAATAAGGAAAGTACATAATGCTATTTAGTACACGCATTGGCATCGTAAATGCTGGGTAATGCTTTCCATTGGTACTTCGCGTATCTGAAGGAATAAAATAGACTCAATTTCGTGGTCTTTAGTCTCTCACCCAGCAACACCTATCGGTCGCAAAATAAAATTTCCATGAGAAATTAGAAATTTTTCATAATAAAAATTGGAAATTGCTAATATAGAAAACAGAATATGAGCAATAAATAAATATAAAATTTCCAAAAATCATGCAAAATTTTCATGAATAACTGAGAATTTTCCACAAAACAAAAATAAATTCTTTCCATGGAAAATTCTTCTATCATCATTACATTTTTTTTTTCTTTTTAAAGTGCTAATTTATTTTTGTTTTGTGGAAAAAATCAAATTAGGGTATCCAATCATGGTTTGAACTAGTGAAAAGCGTATCATGGTTTGAACCATTTTGAAATCAGTAGAAATTACCATCTCATTGACAGGAAATGAACCTAAAACAGTATGAATGGAATATTTAGGTATACTGGAAGTGATAGAGTTTATTTAAACATTCGTACATATTGTTTAAGTAATAAAATAAAGCGATTTAAAAACGTCCTGAATTTGCGCCAAATTGCCCCCACCAGTGGCAAAACTTTAAAAAGCTCGTAAAGGACGTATTTTATGACACAGGAGTGAGATCAATATATCAAAAGAACGCTATTTTCATCTGTAATTGATTGACGTCATCATACAATTGAGAAACAGTTTCAAATAGTTAAAATAGTAACATTTATACAAGGTAAAAACTGATCATGGTTTGAACTAAATTCGTACCATGGTTTGAACTTGTAAATGCAGTCATGTTCTGCTGCAGTCCGCTAGGAGCGCTGCATGCGCCTAGCTGGAGCATTTTGTTTACATTTCCAATATGAAAAAATCGCAATTTTCATATCGATAATTTAGACGATTTCTACACGTTCGAGTTACTAATCGAATGCGAGAAGATGAATAGTAAAACAAATTTGCTTTTCTACAAATTTCCTCAGCGTTTCATGCATGCGATTAGTATTATATTTAGGAGCTGCTGGCTGCTGCAGTAGTTCAAACCATGGTACGAATTTAGTTCAAACCATGAGCAGTGTAGTTCAAACCATGGTACGAACCAAAGTTATATAATTATTAAGTTTTTTCAATGAAACTAAGCATAAATATGTGCACCCAGAATGTTTTTAGAAAGATAATGAACTAAGCTTCCATACAAACTAGAAATCGCAGTTCTAACATGTCCCTTTAATGAAATAAATCAACTTTATTTTGACGGCTCATCTGAAACTCGCCATTTGGTTCAAACCATAATTGGATACCCTACTTATAGTGATTTTGCATTATTTGTGGAAATTTTATATTAATTTATTGCTCAGAGGCCGGAACATTGACTAGGATCACTACACATAACTTAAATGTAACTTCGAAGAGAACCCGACTAGAAGGTCATATCAAAATTTTATCAACATATGTTATTATGTTATATTAAGTGTTTATAACAAAATTTGTTAGCAATATGGTGCAGGCTCAGGGATTGCAGAGATCGCTCTCAATAGAAAACGAACAACAATAAAAGAGAGGCAAAAATCTTTTCGAATCATAACAAGCCATGAAAACAAAACTATCGCACTTGTATACAAGTTGAAAAAAAAACTGATTCAAATAGGACAATTCTCAATTGTTTGTGTAAATTTATTATTTATTTATTGCTCATATCCTGATTTCTTTATGGGCAATTATCTTATTTTTAATGGAAAATTTGTATTTTCTATTAGAATATCAAACACGATTTTCTGTTGGTTCTCAGAGTATATTGTTCATTAGTTTCCATCGTCATATTACATTAACAAGTTATTCTACATTATTGATATATAAACATAATTCATAATTCAACTAGTATATTCCAGTGACTCTGGCAACACTTCTACCAATTCTGGTTTGTTTTGATTACTCATAAACATTTGTAGTGCAATCCAATATTGCTAGTGATGTTGCATGCAAGTCCAGGGTGGGGATAATATTCTGACGTTTATTTGACAAGACGTCATTCAGTCTGTCATCCAAATTGTTTGTTGTGATCGCATATTCCGCGACGATCGCGATCACCTCGCGAAAAGTTTTTTAATTAATCCGCCGGTATTTTCGCGTATTTTAACATTTTCTAGGAGGAATTTTTATTTTAGTCGTTGTCATTTGCCCGACAACCTATACTGCCGCTAACCGCAAGTCAAGCACATCTATGTATGGGCGTCCATATACAGATGTGCTCGACTTGCGGTTAGCGGCACTATAGTGAATATATAAATATAAAAAATTAATAAATAAGATCATATGATCATTTGGAAACAAACAGCTCAGAATATTTTCTGCTAACTGAACCGAAAAGATGGTGGTGCAAAAGAATTTTCTGGTATATCAAGTCTGAAAGAGAAGGAACGATCAGTCAGCTACGGCGATAAAACCTGCAGAATTTAATGTGTTTTAAGTATGTTATTCGAAAAAGATTTACAGGAATAAAATATTTTGTTACAATTTTATTTTATTTTTAAAAATCATGTTGTACCAAAATTTAATTTGAAATAAAAAAACAAATATTGTGAATATACTCCGGCGGCGGCCCGCTTCAACAGTACGAAATTGCAATGCGGCCCTCAATAGTGAACATGCTGGGGACCACTGCCGTAGTGAAACTAACCTACAAAGTACTATGCGTCTCCACGCACTGTCCATACCAGAATGCTGATCCGCCGACGCGTGATGCGTTGTTCCCTTAGCGCTGCCGACTAAAAGGCGTTTTGCCTCATGAGTTTTCCGGCCACGAAATATCATTACTTTTTTTTTTAATGTGAATATTATCAATATTATTGAGATTTTTCATAAATTTAATATGGCATTAGCTGGCTATATTTTTTAACTGTTGAATGTGGTAGAAACACCAATGAAAATCGTTATAGCTAAGGCATAAAAACAGTCTATGCTTAGCTAGGGCATACTGCCTCTCCTTCCCCTACCTATCGAGAGTGTATACAGACATGACAAGTGAGAGAATTTCTCATTCTTCTTTGGATTCAAACCCTGTGCAGGATGTTGTTAAAATATAAAAATTTCTATCAAAAATTACACTAGCTGAAGAAAAAACTATTAAACTTTTTTAAAATTTTATCATAACTATAACATATTTCTTCAGATAGAAATTTATAACAGAATCAAATACAAAATATATTGTTTACTGTAGATCTGTGCGCCGATTGAAATTTTACCGGCGGCGGCGTGGGTCGGCGTGAACTAATTTTAAGCGTTAATAATTCTCCGGATGCTTTTCCGAAGTTCATCAATGGATTCCTCAGGAATTTTTTTCAACGAATTCGATGGGAAGTTCATCAAGAAATTCCTCTGGACATTCCTCCAGACATTTCTTCGACAATATCCAGAGATTCTTCCGGAAGTTCGTCCAGGATTTCGTCTGGAAGTTCCTCCAGGATTTCGTTCGAAAGATCCTTCAGGATTGGTCCGAAAGTTCTTCCAGGTTTTCGTCCGGAAGTTTCTCGATGATTTCGTCTGGATGTTTCTCCAGGATTTGGTCCGGAAGTTCCTCTACGATTTCTTCAGAAAGTTGTCCGAAAGTTCCTCCGACTGTTCATCCAAGAACTCCTCCAATATCTCAAAGATTTCGTCTGGAAGGTTCTTCAGAACTTCGTCCGGAAGTTCCTCCAAGGTTTCGTTCGGAAGTTCTTCTTGGAATTCGTACAGAAGTTTCTCCACATATTTCTTTGTAAGTATCTCCAGGAAGTTTCAAGATTTTTTCCGGAAAATTTTCCAGGATTTCATTCAGAAGTTCCTCCAAGATTTCGTCCGGAATTTCCTCCATGATTTCGTTCGTTAGTTTCTCCAGAATTTCGTCCGGAAGTTCCTCCAGGATTTCATCAAAAAGTTCCTCCAGTAATTCCTCCGGAAGGTTCTCCAGGAATTCACATGGAAGTGCCCCCAGGAAGTCTTCGGAAGTTCCAGGAATTCCTCTGGAAGTTCCTCCAGGAATTTCTCCGGAGGTTCCTCGAAGAATTCCTCCAGAAGTTCTTTCAGGAGTTGGTCCAGGAGTTCCTCCGGCAGTTCCTCTAAGATGTTCATCCAAGAATTTCTCTAGGACTTCGTGCGGAAGATCTTCCAGGATTTCGTTCGGCAGGGTTTCATCCCCAGGATTGAGTGCAGAAGTTCTTTCAGGATTTTAATTGAAAGTTCCTCCAGGATGTCGTAGGGAAGTTCCTCTAGGAAGTCCTTTCGGAAGTTTCTCGAGTAATTCCTCCGGAAGTTTCTCTAGGAATTCCTCCGGAAGTTCCTCCAGGAATTCCTCCGGCAGATCGTCCAGAAATTCCTCCGTGAGTTAATCCAAGAATTTCTCCGGAAGTTCCTCCAGGAATTCTTCCGAAAGTTCCTCCAGAAATTCCGCCGGAAGTTCCTCCAGGAATTCCTGCGGAGGTGCTCCAGCAATTCCTTCGAAATTTCTTGCAAGAATTCCCCCGGAAGTTCTTGCAAGAATTCCTCCAGAAGTTCTTGCAGGAATTCCTTGGAAAGTTTTTGCAGAAATACTTCCGGAAGTTCTTGCAGGAATTCCTACGGAAGTTCCTCCAGGAGTTGGTCCGGGAGTTCCTTCAGCAATTCCTCGAAAATTCCTCCAGGAATTCCTCCGGAAGTTCTTCCAGGATGTTTCTCCAAGAATTTCTCCGGAAGTTCCTTTATGATTACCTCCGGAAATTCCTCTAGGATTTCGTGTGGAAGATCTTCCACGATTTCGTTTGACAGGGTTTCATCGGAAAATTCCTCCAGGATTGCGTCCAGAAGTTCCTTCAGAATTTTAACTGAAAGTTCCTCCAGGATGTCGTAGGAAAGTTCTTCAAGAAATTCCTGCGGAAGTTCCTCTAGGAATTCCTTCGAAAGTTCCTCTAGGATTTCCTCCGGAAGTTCCTCTAGGAATTCCTCCGGAAGTTCCTCTAGGAATTCCTCCGGAAGTTCCGCTTGGAATTCCTCCGGAAGTTCCTCTAGGAATTCTTTCGGAAGTTCCTCTAGGAATTCCTCCGGAAGTTCCTCTAGGAATTCCTTCGGAAGTTCCTCTAGGTATTCATCCAGAAGTTCCTCTAAGAATTCCTCCGGAAGCTCTTCTAGGAATTCCTCCGGAAGTTCCTCTAGGAATTCCTCTGGGAGTTCCTCTAGGAATTCCTCCGGAAGATTCTCTAGGAATTCCTCCGGAAGTTCCTCCGAAAATTCCTCCAGGAATTCCTCCGGAAGTTCCTCTAGGAAGCCCTCGGAAGATCTTCCAGGAATTCCTCCGAAATTTCCTCCAGGCATTCCTCCGGAAGTTCATCCAAAATTCCTCCGGAAGTTCATCCAGGAATTCCTCTGGAAGTTACTCCAGGAATTCCTCCTGAAGTTCCTCAAGGAATTCCTCAGGAAAATCCTCCAGGAATTCCTCCGAATGCTTCTCCAGGAATTCTTCCGGCAGTTCTTGCAGGAATTCCTCCGGAAGTTCTTGCAGAAATACCTTCGGAAGTTCTTGCAGAAATTTCATCGGAAGTTCCTCAATGAATTCCTCTGGAAGTTCCTCCACGAATGCCTCCGGAAGTTCCTCCAGGAATTCCTCCGAAAATTCCTCCAGGAAATTCTTTGAAATTTCCTGTAAGTAGTTAAGAATGTTTTTGGCAGTTTCTACAGAAATTCCTTCATAAGTTTTTAAGGGAGTTCGTCCGGAAGCCCCTCAGATAATTCCTCCATAATCCTTGTCTTGAGTTCAGATAATTTATAGGAACGAATATTACGAAATTGTCCCGTGAATTCCTATATAAATTTAGATTTTTCACGGATATTCCTCTAGAATGTCTACCAGTTTTTCATCTCCTGTAATTCTTTTCCGTCCTATAATTGGTAGGAAGAGCCTTCACTCCGCTACCAATGACAACGGCCTACGGCTAGTAAATTTCGCTGCTGCCAGACGGACGGCCATCAGTAGCACCTACTTTGCATGAAAGAACATCCGAAAGCACACCTGGAGGCACCCAAATGGTGAAACTTGCAACCAGATAGACCATGTTCTGGTGGATGGGCGCCATTTCTCGGATGTTATCGACGTGCGGACATTCAGAGGTCTGAACATTGACTCTGATTACTACCTCGTTTTCAGTAAATTTCGATCACGGTTGTCAACTGTATCGAACGAAAGATCACAGCGAACGATGCGTTACAATATCCAGCGATTGTTGGCGGAAGGGGTATCGGCTGAGTACCGCCAGACGCTCGACGAACGGATAAGTGTAATCAATGATAACGACAACATCGACAATCTATGGGAGTCGATCCATGGAGCGGTGAGCCCAACAGCACGAGAAGTGGTAGGCACTGCACAGAGGCGACCCAGGAAGGGTTGGTTCAATGTGGAGTGTCAGAGAGTGACAGACGAGAAGAACGTTGCCAGAAGCCGGATGTTGGTGTCGGGTACCCGATCGAATAAAGATCGGTACAAGGAAGCAAGAGCAGCCGAAAAACGAACCCACCGCAGGAAGAAAAAAGAGTACGAAGAACAAGTGATTAGCGAGGCGCAAGAAAAAAATGAAACAGAACAATATGCGGAGGTTTTATGAGTTTGTCAATGGCGTGCGGAGAAAGACAGCGCCTTCTCCCGTCATGTGCAACGACCAACAAGGGAATTTGCTGACAGATAAAACCGAAGTGGCTGCCACTCCGAGACTTTGTTGAATAGTGGAAGTGACGGTGCATCGGTGAACAGAATAAATATTAGCGACGATGGACAAGCTGTGGAGTCGCCTACACTAGATGAGATTAAAAATGCTGTTAAAGAGCTGGAAAACAATAAGGCTGCGGGGACGGACCAGCTCCCGGCTGAACTTCTCAAGCATGGCAGTGAGCAGCTTTATGAAGTTCTGCACCATATTATGTCGAAAATATGGGAAGACGAGGAAATGCCTGCTAGCTGGTTGGATGGCCTCATTTGCACTCTCTTTAAGAAAGGACACAGACTGGAGTGCGCCAATTATTGAGGAATAACCCTCCCTAATTCGGCGTACAAAATTATGTCCCGTATTCTGTTCAACAGATTGAGACCGCTTGAAGAATCCTTCGTCGGTGAATACCAAGCAGGTTTTCGTGAGGCCCGATCAACAACGGATCAGATGTTTACCCTGAGACAAATCCTTAATAAATTCCGGGAGTAAAACTTGCAGACACATCATCTGTTTATTGATTTCAAGGCGGTCTACGATTCAGTGAAACGGAATGAATTATAGCAAATTATCCGGCAAAACTGATACGGCTGATTCGTATAACGCTAGACGGATCGAATTCAAGTGTAAGGGTTGCGGATGAATCGACGTCATTTGTTACCTTAGATGGATTAAAGCAGGGTGATGCACTCTCGAATCTACTGTTCAATATAGCACTCGAGGGAGCGATTAGGAGAGCTGGTGTGCAAAAAGCGGTACCATTATCACAAGATCGCATATGCTCCTGGGATTTGCGGACGATATCGATATTATCGGAATTGATCGCCGTGCCATGGAAGAGGCTTTTGTGCCTTTTAAGAGGGAGACAGCGAGGATTGGACTCACGATCAATACCAGCAAAACGAAGTACATGGTCGCTGGCAATCAACGTGGGTTCATTAGTGGTGGTGGTAGCGAAATAGTGCTGGATGGTGAAAAATTTGAAGTGGTAGAAGAATTTGTGTATCTTGGAACATTAGTGACGTGGGATAATGAGGTGAAAAGGCGTATTGCAGCTGCAAATAGGGCTTATTGCGGATTTCGTAACCAGCTTAAGTTCCGTAGTCTGCAAACGATAACAAAACTCGCGCTGTATACAACTCTGATTTTTCCGGTGGCTCCCTAGCAGCACAATTCACGTTGATTTGGTTGAAATAACTTATATATGACCAAATTTAGTCGTATATGAGTATAATAGACTGATTTACAACATGTGTGTTGATCGGGCTTCATACGGCCATGAAATATGGACGTTAAAGGAGGCTGATCGGAGAGCTTTCGGAGTGTTTGAGCGTAAGGTGCTGCGGACAATACTCGGCGGTAAACAGGAGAACGGTATCTGGCGGCGTCGCAGGAATCACGAATTGTACCAGGTGTATAAAGGGCTGGATATTATTAACCTTATTCAACACGGCAGACTACGGTGGGCCGGTCACGTTGTTCGTATGCCGGAAGAACTTTAAGCGAAGATAATATTTTAATATTTTTGGATTCGTGGAAGGCCGCGTACACGATTGCTTTTTGCAGTTGAAGAGGACCTGAGGGCGCCCAATGTTCAGGGCGACTGGAAGCGATTGGCCCAGGATCGAGTGCAGTGGAGAAGGATACTCCATTCGGCGTAGGTTCATCGAAGCCTGTAACCTATCAAGTATCAAGTAATTCTCCCTGGAGATCCTCCAGAAACTCCTCCATGAATTCCTCCTGAATTAGTTCGAGAACATTTATCTTCGCACGCTCAATCGCCGTTTTGTCGATTAAAATAGGGTAAATGACGACTTCGGTAGTTTTGGGTCTATTATTGTCAGAGGGTTTTCTATTCCTAATTATGCTCAAATTTGACCAATGTGGCCAAATTTCATAAAATATAATCAACGACCCCCCCCCCCTCCCCCCCTGACAATAAAAGAACATCACAATAAAAATAAAAGAACATCAAAGCCATCATTTCCCCTACATGAATAATCTGAAAATATGTTTATATATCTATGATTAGGAAGGGTCAAAATCACAATGTAGTTGATTAATCTGCGTTTTTGTTAAATATCTGTGCTACTCATATACACATGACATGTTTTCGAAATGGACAGAATAGTATTAATTTTGCGAAAAAGAATCCACGTGTCTTGATGGGACTCGAAACCACAAACTACCACCTTTCAGATATAGGCATAATTATTGCGTTATAACTCCTACACAACAAGGCCACTATAAGCTCACGTTTGCGGAAAAGCCATCAGAATCCGAGTACCACCCAAACACACGCGACGAGACAATCACGACTGCGATTCTAAGGTCTGGGGAAGCTTTTATGATTACTTATATTCGAAAAACCTACCCATCTTTTTTAAAAAGGTTATGCAGGAATCCTACTGCATCTTTTTTAAAAAGGTTATGCAGGAAGGCGTGTGCTTTGGCATGAGGCGTTGATAAGTTTAGAACTTGGCCGCCAGGTGGTGGTATATTTGATTTATTATTTTAGACTACTCAAAATATTCCGATAAATAGAATTCTCCTCAGTGTACATATTCTTATCGCACAAATTTAAAATTTGTTAAAATGGCGTCTTGATTAATCGTCTAGTGGACTGTCTTGTGACGGAAATAATAATTGGGAATTTTACAAATAGGCGGCAAATTGGCTGATCTTTGGATACGCATGTAGACCCAAAGGGTTTTCTTGGATGGCCTAAAACATATTCTGTCAACGCATTCTATTATTTTCATCATCGCTGGAGCAGGTACTAAGAAAACTTTTGATGAACTCTATCACAACATTCATGTTTGCCAAAAATTCTTCAAACCAAAATACATCGGATCTCATATGGAACAATATACTCAAATATAATAGCTCACTAACGCCGCATCTCGGAAGAAGTGCTCATTATATTAAGCACCGTTTTGTAGTCCTGTACATCCTGAACAATGTTTTCTGTAGCACAATTTTTTTTCTGTGTCGGAGTATCGACGCTGGAGCCAACCAGGCATCAAGGCTGAATAAACCACACAAAGCATCTCAAGGTGTTAAAAATAGTTGCGATGGAATATAAAATTTATCTTGATACTGACATGATTTTAACCAATTTATGAAAAACAAAAATAAGCACTCGTTTGGCCAACATCTCTACACCGATAAGTGTCAAATCTATATTTGTAATAAAATCAAATAATATGCAGTATTACATGTTGCATAATAAACGACAAAGCTTGATGAAGTATATTTTAGCAGAATACCTTAACTGCGATTACCAATGAGGCCAATTTTAATAGTGAAGAAATAGGCCGCATTTAATTTATACTAAGGCCACATTATATCTTACTTCTTCGTATCCACGCATTCAAACGTCAACTCATTTCTACCCAAATCAGTTGATGTATAGCCCTTAGACGTGCTATGAAAAGCTAGATTTAGTAGTGTTACTCTAGCTTAGCTACTTCACTTTGCGAGGCAACTCAAATAAAAATGCCATTTTATGTGTGTGTCTACATACGTAATTCAAGTGCACAAAAAATAAGATCAACTTCTCAACCTGACCCCAACAAGCAATTCGAAAGCGTTTCTTTGATCTCTAGGTGAACCAGCTGCTACAAGCCGAGAAGTTTCGTCTAATTAGCGTAGAACCAATGCAAGCAATTAAGTTCATGCAAATTTGAATTCATTACTCGTCGTCGTAGCTGCTCTTGTTATCCTTAGCATTATTTACGCAATTTTAACTTTTCGCAATGACCGGATTACCACAAATTACGATACCCACAGCATGTGAAATACCTCGTCTGTTGTACGACTATGCGTACATGTATCATGGCGAGACATATCGCAGAAAATGAGGGTCAACGGTGAAGCAAGAGAGGTCTCCATAAAACAAAATACATATGATCGAACGATCGAAAGACCTCTTCTCTAGACGATTCGTTACCGAAGAGCACACGTGAATACATTTATGCGCCACTTCGTTCTCTCACGAAAGACCTACATCAAGAGAAAATAAGAGAGAGCTTTTATATTTTATCATAATTTCTGCTTTCTGTGTTTTCGATTACATGATCATCATCATCGCCCCGCCGGAGCTGATCGTTCTGAGCTTTACTCCGGCGGCGCGGAAAATGCAGCGAGTGCATTCTCCCGATCATCGCATCACTCCACTTTGCCGCATAGGCCTGCCTGCATGCGAGATACCTACCGCTACCACTTGCAAGTGAACCGAATTAAGTACGCTCGAGGCTCCACTCGCCGACTCTAGAAAGACCGAGAGGCAAGCGACCAAAACAAGTTAGTCTCGGTACCGGGTGGTTAAGTGCCCAAAATAATTGGACTCGATAACTCCGAAGCTTTGTTATTGTGAAAAGAAACAAACATTGTGTACGCCATATTGAATAAATGATGGTAGATGAATTAGCCACCTTCAATCCCCTGTGCATACAGTGGTTTTTGTGAGACTTTCTTCCGATTCGTTAAACGGAGCAGTTTATTGGATCCGATCACGTCGATTTGATTTACTTTGTTGATGGTTTACATCAAGTTGACGTGCGCAAGATATTGTCGGCGTAGATCAACTTAGAATTCGGAAGTCAGGACTTCCGAACCGAACTTTCTTCGAAGTTTTATCTGTCAAACTAATTGATTTAGCGCTGCTTTAGACAAATCTAGCGCACTACTTCCGAAGTTGGAAAAGTCCAATTTCGGTATAAAAAGCGCTCTAACTTTGTTCCGGAAAGACAATAATTAAGTCGAATGATTAAGCTCCGAACAAGTTGCCTTGTTTTTCTTTTTTGTCAACTAAGCCAACACGATCCAGTATAAGTATAGATTTTTCAAATAGAAGTGGATTATCGATACACACAGAAAAAACGTTTAGTAAAACCGAAAAAGTAATAGAATATAGAGTGATTTTCTGTAGATGTTGAAACTTTACAATACACCAATGAGAAATGATTATTCCTAATTAACGTTTACAAGTTTTATTTTTTTAACTAGGGTAACTGTGCCTGTTATTTATAGCAAATGTTCATCCAATCAAAACCATAGAAATAAAAGAAATTGGTTGGTTTATCATTATTTTGTGATTCTTTTGCAGTGTACACTGTCGATAGCAAATGATCCGATGAAATTGGTGCTTTATTTCATTGTTCCAAGAAGATAAATTCAACATTTCTCCTATGTCTTATAGTAGCCGTTCGATAACTGCAAAATGTTTACTTTGCAGTTAACGAATGCCGTTCGATCTCAACGCATTCTAGACGTCAAACGGTTGTCAATCGACGTCAGATGCAATAAAAGTGCATCTTAATGTGCAGCGCAATGCAACTGTCATTGAGTCTGACATCAGTTTGAAGTTTAGCGATCCGATAACTGCAAAACTGTTGCAACTATCGAATTGCAGTTAAAAGCATTGCAGTTAAATGACTTGCAGTTATCGAACGTCTACTGTAATTTCAGTGTTGTCATTTTCGAACAAAATGTGTCAAGTTTTCTTCTTGATTACAATAGCTTTATTTATCAAGAACATGCAATAACAATCGCACTTGTATCTAAATATATTGAAATGGAATAATGCTATGATAGAAAATTCCTATAACATCGCGTGAATTAAGTTAATTGCAATTGATTAGCAATATTTCGATTAGGTGAATATTGTTACAGCTAATATTGTATGACTCACAAATAAATTGGAGTTTTGTTTGAATGTTTTTGATCTATCATTAGAAAAATATGTGGACGCGATGTAAAAGTTCATCAAAAGAGTTTGATTGGTGTAGCTGTAGATGTATTACAGTTCTGCGTGAAAAGACGCCCATTTAAGTGTTTCTTTCTCTGCGTTGGTGGGACGCCCGCAAGAAGAATGGTATTGTTGATCGTAATGATCACAATTCTGCGTGATGAGACACTCGCATTCAATAGATTCTTCTCTGCGTTGGTGGGACGCACGCAAGAAAAATGATTTCATTGTGATTCCGTCAAAGGTCAAAAGTACTCGAAAAGTTTGATTTGATTAAAGCTGTTTATCGATACCGGTCCAGTTACGGTTTTTGTATCATGTCGCTGGTTGTTTGACATATACAGATACACATTCAATAGACGTTTGCTCAAAGTACAGGTAGAAGTAGTAGTAGTGATGATTTGTATTAATAGAGTACAGTCGATACGTCATTCTCGGAATGTCTTGAGTGATTTTCCATATTTAGATTTGGCACCCATAATTGTGTATCTAAAATGTTTTCGATTACGAAATGAGACGTTTACAGTACAATAATGTGACGAAAGTGATTGTTTGCTGCAAGATGGCCTTATATCATAGTGGAAGAGTCATCCCATTGTACATTTTATGTCGGAATTGTTGTTTTTATCCTTAAAGTATAAGATGCCAGCCATTTTTTTAGAAAGGGGAGATGTGGCATTGACAGGCTATAAACATGAACAAGCCTAATATACCTCTGCTCCTCAGTCAGATGACAGATGACAGCAGCCATCTAGAGATACACTTTTACGGGCGGTCAATCCTAGTGAGTCGCGAGTGTAAGCAATGCAAAATATGATGGGTGATTGTTATGAGCGATGTTGAATTGCACAGCATCGATGAATGTCTCATGGAAAATTGCTCGCTAAGAGAGCTTGCGGATGACGTGGTTGTCTCCTTCATATGAACTGCGGCGTGCGATCTGCAAGGACCATTGTAAGGTACTTTAGACAATTTGTTTACTTGGGCTATTTAGCTAGGTATCAAATTCTCTCCGGAGAAAACTGAGTTGATTATCTTTTCTAGGAAGTATAATCCAGCAGAGCTAAAGCTTCATCTCAAGGGTAAGATAATCGCTCAAGGAATTTCGCGTAAATATTTAGGGGTCTGGTTCGATTCAAACGGCACCTGGGGAATGCACATTAGACATCTGTATCAGAAATGCCAACAACGAATCAACTTCATGCGTACAATAACCGGAGCATGATGGGGAGCCCACCCGGAAGATCTGACAAAGCTTTATCGTACAATAATTCTGTCGGTCATTGAATACGGTACTTTTTGTTTCCAATCCGCCGAGAAAACACACATATTGAAGCTCTAGCGTATTTAATATCGTTGTCTCCGTATCGTGTTAGGCTATGAACTCGACTTTTTCAATGAGTTGGGAGGTACTTGCAGGAGTACTTTCTTCATCAGATCGTTTCGCGTAATTGTCGTCCAGGTTCCACATTCGGTGATGTGCGGCCTAGTTCTGCCGGACGAGCCATCGCGGGTGTGCTGTGGCTGTCTTATCGCGCGTGCGACTCCGTTTGACATTTCATGCAACACACGGCATACAAAAAACAAGGCAGGCTCATCACGTATATGAACATTCAGTTTGAATGTAAACATGTGACGTCACTGCTATCTTCGCACAAGCTGGACCGAGACGATGTAGGGTAAAGTAACCAATAGTGGACCCCCAACCAATAGTGGACCCTCCAGCCAGTTTTGCATTATTACTGCACAATGTCAACTTTCTATGAAATACTATCAGGAGACCTACCTTACAGTCCTATGATTTGATTACATGCGTTGGAAATGCTATGGAAAGTCAAATAGTGATTTTTACAATTCTATAAAAATAAACACGAGTGTCCATTATAGGAATATTTTGGAGGTCCATAATAGCCCGAAAAGGACATGAAAATCAAATGAAGTGTCAACTATAGAAGACAATTTCTATTATGGACTGAGGGGTCTACTATAGCGAATTCAGTTAGACTTTAAAATGTTAATTTCAACGAATAACGTCGTTATTTGGGTGTTTTATGTATGTATCGTGAAGAGGTGTTGCAAGCTTGTTGTTAGATATCAAGCAGAGTTAATATTTTGAAAATTTCTAGGCCGTATGACAGGAAGAGCAAATTTCCGCTACTAGGGGGTCCACTATTGGGCATTTTACCCTATACTCCAACATGTGGCGATAAAACATGCGTCACATTCGAAGTGTAATTTTTCTAACGAACCTACTTGTTTTCTGTATACCTGATGCAACTACGAGGAAAGAGGCAAAAGTCATGTGCTATTTACTAGTTAGTGTTAAAACCGTTATACGATAGATAGTAGAATATATAGATGAGCGAAAGCATGCTGAGTCGATTTTTTGCCGTGCACACGCTCATATGACGTCACAGCCCTTAACGTTTCCATTAAATCGTGACGTCATGCTCGTTTGGAACACGTTGACAGTTCGTTTGGAGACAGAGGATTTATCTCGCTCATCTATATATTCCACTATTGGGTATTTAGCTGAAAATCAGAAATAGAGCGCGTTTCAGAATGCATCATCACGCGACTACATGTTAAACAAAACATACAAATTCAATGTAATACGAAACATATTTTTATTATTTCATCAGCCTAAACCATATAAATCGCTTTCCTGTTTTTAACGTAAGTTCTTTTATTGCATAAGCTTTTATTCAGGAAAAATGCTACTGAAAATAGACATTTAATTTATTTTATTGAATAAAACGAAAAGGGATAATTTTCTGCCATGTTTAGTAACTTGTACTTTGTCGTGTATTTGCTCAATGATGTTGATGCCCACCAGAATCATTTACTAAATTCCATAAATTTCAAAAATTTTGCGTGACTAAATAATTCCACTCTGATTTACAAATGAAATAGTATGTTTTAAATTCCAATTTCCTAACAATTATAAGCTATATTTTAAACAGATGAGCCCTCTAATATTTTGATCGGTTATTTCACTCTCAAGACTCAACAACAGAACAATGGGAAAAATGTCACACTGTACTGACAATTGATTCGGGTGTCATTCGTCGCGTGTCACTGCCTGTTCCGACAGTGGGCGCGCTACAATATCTATAGTTATACGATGTATTCGCATATCTGTCATCAATGCACTCTAAAAGTGGATTGCCCAACTCCTATTATATCTCACCCTCACAGGTGTAAGGTTTTAAACCCATTGGTAATTGAGAATTTAGAGAAGCTAATCGAACGAATCTTACAATTCAAATTTATGACACTGTACTACTGGTATATGGTATCATAGTTCTTCATCGCAAATTGTACTGTCCAACTGCAAATCACTGTTTTTGTATGTTTCTGCATACATTTTTCCATACAAACTTCCAACAAGTTTAGCACCGCCCAAACATTGACCGATTTGGCTAAAATTTTGTACAGAGCATCAGGGCGTTAAATAGAACCGAATAAGAAGGGGCCCCTCAAAATGTTTTAAAAAGTGTTTTTTGAGCCACCTTAAAGTACAGCCATATCAATTGTGACAACAGGTTTTACACCGATGGTTCAAAAACAAATGAATTCACTGAATTTGGTGTCTTTAATGATTTTCATAGCGCCGCTCGTAAACTTTAAAACCCTTGTTCCGTATGTCGCTGAATTAGTGGCAATGCACTACGCATTAGAGCGAATCGCCTATCTTCCCTCTGATCAATGCTTCATTTTCACGTGTTTCCTGAGTGAAAAACAAACTATGTTGAGTGCTCTATCGAATCGCTTTTACACTTTAACCTTGGTATGGGTCCCTTCTCATTGCTCAATTCCAGGCAATGAGAGAGCGGATTCACAATTGCTCGTCAACACGTTTGTGCAACTTCACTACAAATGCTCAAACATGTTCGGCAAACTGACTCCCCCTGACAACTCAAACCAAAATCAAACCGTTTTAATTTTTACCAAGGCCGCCAACTGTCAAATGGTTGTTCGAACAACTTTACACACGTTCAAACAAAGCAGCAACCAAAGCATTTTCTTGGGGGTGGAGTCAATGTTCGTCAAACTGCTTGACTGGTGTGTACGTTGCATAAGCTAGGTTACCATTTTTGCATTCGTATATCATGAGGCTAACACGATGATACTTTTATGCCCAGGAAGTCGAGACAATTTCAATCCGAAAATTGCCTATACCGGCACCGGAATCGAACCCAGCCACCCTCAGCATGGTCTTTGTAGCCGTGCGTCTTACCACACGCTGGAGGGCCCGAATAAGGCTTGCAGACAGCAATAAATGCGACTGCGGTGCAGGTCAAGACATCATCCACGTTGACTGGAGTTGTCCGAAATACGATGTTGCCAGGTTCGGGCCCGAGGAAACCAGATAAGGAAGACCTAAGAGATGTGCTAGGTAAGCTTGATCTGGATTACATGGACCTTGAAAATTCCTATAAAACATCAAAACATCATCTTTCTCTGATCCCCCTATCTGTCGAAAGGCCATCCCCACCTCGTCCCCACCCAACAACGATACTTTGGCCCTATCCCATCCTGTTTTTTCTTGTATTTCGTAACCTCGACTAATCCGCGAGTTTTTTGGCTCCCCTTGTAAAATAAGAAGCAAATCATGATTGTTATTAAAAATCAAATATATGATGGCTCCGTTATGCCTAATGGCGCTTGAGCCTCGAAATAAAGACAATTAAAAAAATGGTATCAGAAATCAACAAGGGAAGTGGCCTGGCCACGCCCATCTTGACCGTTTACAAGGTTTATCAACATGCATTTTTTTCATATAAGTGTGGTCCACTCTGCATCTCAACAGTTGTCACAGGAGGTTTTTGAGATATTTTGATCTTTGTAGTTCTTTTGTGTGGGGCTTATAAATGTTTAGTGACTTCAGCTGCTTTTGATTTTTGGTTATCAACTCATTTTACCTAAAAGGCGTATGTTATACAGATTCATTTCATTTATTTAGTCTTCATCTAAACAGATAACACTGAATCAACAATTTGACGCCACAATACACGGTTCGAGGTCGCATCTCTCCATCCCCGAATATGCCCCACGCTCGCCAAGTCGTTCTGCACCTGGTACCTACCGGATCGGACTTCTTGAAGAAGTTTCCAAGTAGGAAACGAAATACGTATCTGGTTGTTGATACATAAAAAGTGATTCCTACTTTTTTTTTTCGAACGACAGAAGACAAGCCTGAAACTAAGTATAAGCAGTCTGTGCTTCAACTGCAATAAATGTACAAAGTTACGGATAGACCTGTGCGCCACCGCGCCACGCCGCCGCCGCCGACACTTATTGACGTACGCCGACGCCGGACAAGGTGTCGGCGGCGCCTCGCTCGCGGTTGTCCACGCCGCCAATTTCATATTTCACGCCGATGTTTGGCCAACACAAAAATCACATTATGCAGTGTGTTTCGATCTGCCGAAACAAGGCAACCTATCAGGCATTGAATAAATAGGTATTAGGGGAACTGTACCAGTTTGGCCATGTTCCTAATTTGGCTAATTTCTCGCATAACTTCAAAAATGAAGCAATTTTCGAGAGTTTTATTTGCTCTAATAGAAGATATATCCTTCATGTTTCTTCACTGTTGAAACTGATCGATATTTCTTGGAAAATATACATTTTTTAGGGGTGGCCAGAACCGGTACACTTACCCTACAGCTTCAGCAGATTTCCCTGTCACTTTAACCCGCTTTGGAGTGTTAAATGTTAGGTCATCCAAGAACTTCTTGGCTGAAGACCTACAAATCAATGAGCGTAGCGATGAATTTCTAATCTCATATGTAACTTTATGTGGAATAACCTCATTGTGTTCGCATTGTTTGATCATCGTCTTTTTAAACGTTTGATTGTTACTTTTTTTTGTGTCTTTATTAGACTTCTAATTGTTACTTATCTTAATTGATCCAGTGCTTATAAACGAGGCTACAAATCAACACCATAATTAATGTTGAATTTGGATTCCCAGTCTGATAGGATTTTTTACCTTCGCTGGGTATGGAGTATCATTCTGTTAGCCTCGTGATATGCAAATGTAAAATGGTCTTTAGCATCTGGAGCTGGAGCACGATGGGCACTGACCCACCAAATTGAACATTTCCTTCACTCTTCCTTGAATTGCTAATGTTTAAAAAAAAAAAGGTTTAGTTTTTTTCGATAAACAATTCTCAAAAAAAATTCTTGGCTTTCTTGAAATAATTACCAGGAAGTCCTGGAGGAAGTTCTGAAGGAATGCCTGAAGAAAATTCTTAGAGTCTTGAGAATTTCTGGATTTATCTCCGTTGTAATTTCTGGAGGATTTTTTAAAGTCTGGAGAAAATTCTAAAGATATTCTGGAGGAATGTCCAAATAAATTATTTAAGACATTTAAGAATGTCGTAATTCTTAGGAGATTCTTTGGAAAATGTTCTAGGAATTCATGCGGAGATATCTGAAAATTCGTCCTAGATTTTTGAAAGAATTAGCGTAGGAAATTCCAAAGGAATTAACAGATTAATTTCGAGGGAGAATGTCTTATGGAATACCTAGAAAAACTCCAGTGGAATTGTTAAAATAGTTTCGAAGAATTTTGTAGAAATTTTAAAAGTCTGTTTGTATGTAGTAGTTATCCATCACCTTAGCTTAAATTTTGCTCAATGCAGCTGCTGCTGCAGTACAATCAATTTATTTACATTCTGCAATGCACTGCTGTTGAAGCAAAAACAGGTGGCAGCTAAAGCAGACACTTACGAGAAGCCCATGAGGATGAGATCCCCTTTCAACAATGTAATCCAACAGACTAATAAATAGATTCACAATCCTTATTAAGCTTTTCGAGGGATGGCTTTTTGAGGAAGGGCGCGTCAATCATTACAACTGTGGAAAAGTTTTAGATGGGTATGAGTAGAAATTATTAAAAGTATTCCAAAAGAATTTCTGAAAGAATTCCTGATGGAATGGTCAGAATGAATCTTATAAGAATTTATGAAGGAATTTTCAGGAGAATTTCTTAAGAAATTCCTTAAGGCCCTAAGAAATTCCGAAGCAATTCCTGAAGCGAAATTAAAATTGTGGAATTTTTTTTAAAGGATTTCCTGGAGAAATTCTCGATCGAATTCCTGACGGAATTTTTGAAGATATTTTAGAACCAGTTTCTTGATGTCTTACCCAATTATTTCCTGAATATTTTTGCTAGGGAACTATTCAAGGTATTTTTGAAAAAAATCTGTAGAAATTTTTCGACGGTGACGGTTTCGAAGGTGACTGGTTCACCTCTTTGAAATTCATTTAAAAATTCTGTTAGAAAATCTTCTTAGGTTTTCTTTCGTTTATTCCTTCAAGAATTGAGTCGAAATTCTCCAGGAGGTATTTTATCAAATTTTAGAAATTCCTTCAATAAACCATACAAAATTCATACAGGAATAATTCCGGAAGAATTTTACTTGAAGGAATTTATAAAGGAATTTCAAAGAAATTTCCAAAGGCATTTAGTGTTAAACTTATTTTCAATTGAAAAAAACACTTAAAGAATGGTTAAAAAAGCTAATATAATTTACAAACGAAATTTCCAAAGATTTCCAGAAAAAAATATGAAGCGATTCCCGAAAGAATTCTTAAAGGAATTTTAAAAGAAATTTTCGAAGTTCTACCGGAATTTCTAGAAAAGTAGCTAAAGAAATTTCCGGAGAAATGTCCGAAAAAAAATCCTATAGCAAATTCAGAAAGAATTCCTGGAGAAAGTTCTAAATAAATTACAGAGGAAATTTCGAAAAATACCAAAATATCTTCCTGGAGTTCCAGAAGAGATTCTTTAGAATTACTGGAAGAATTTTATGAGAAATTCCAAAAGAAATTCTTGAAGGAAATAAAAACTAAATCAAATTCCGAAGGATTTCTCCCAAAGTGATTTCCGGATGTGTCAGTGTCCTTGGGTATTCCGATGGAAATTATGAAGGATTTTTCTAAAGAATTCTTAAAGAATTTCCATAGAATTCCTAGAAAAGTTTTCAATGAATTTCGAAGATTCCAAAAGACTTCATGAAGGAATCCGAAGCAATGCTTAAAGTAATTTCAAAGAAATTGGAACTTTTGGAGATTTTGGAAAGAATTTCCGAAGCAACACCCAAAAAATTTCATGGAATTCTTGGAGAAGTTCTGAAGGAATTCATTAGGGTAATTCTAAATTAATTCTCAGAATTCCTTTTTCGAATTTTCTGTGCAATATCTTGAGGAATTTCCAAACGAATTTCTGGATTTATATCCGAAGTACTTTCCAGTGAACTTATGTGCTGTGGTAATATCATAGTGGAGGATATAATGTAACTTTTGCTGTGGAATCAAGCTGTATAGGTATTAGCATGTTCACCTATAAGTTTGTCTGTTGCTACAATTGTACAAAACTCTAAAACTTAATAAAGCATGATATGCCTTCAGCGTGGTTTTTACTCAGCATAAAATTCTTCACGCCGATTCACGCCGCCGCCGAACATCGCTTACGGCGTGACTCCGACGCCGCCGCCAGTGTAAAAATGGCCTTACGCCGCCGCCGTTTACAAATACTTCGGCGCACAGGTCTAGTTACGGACATGTAGCGACATGCACGGACATGTATACATACCGTGGTTGGAAGTAGAAAAAAGATCTATTATTGTCTATCCGGTACAAGTTAGTACACTCAAAATAATTTTCACTTAAGAGTTACATGAAAACATATGCGGATATTTTCCATCTAGTTTCTTTGTAGAAGTTAAATGATTTGTTAGTGATGGTATCACTGCTCTCAATTCACTAAAAATGTAATTAAATTTAAGTGAATTGAAATATCACAAACACATAGATTTTAGTGAATTGTTGTTTGCAATATCCATAGTGATAATAATTGGTAAAAATAGAGTAATGAAATATTTATTTCATACTCAGACTTATTTTGTAAATTGCTCTCATGGTGTTTACAATTTTTCATTAGCGATTGATCAAAACACTTCGTCTAGGTACTCATATATTTTCATACATTCGTGACAATAGGTATTCACTAGAAAAGAATATAGATTTTGTTTTCTACATTTTCATTTAAATTTCACTATTTTTCTTTTGGTATGCATATATGTGAGTAAGTTTTATTAGACACAAGTAAGGTCGTCTATAATGTCGATTTTTAAAGCCTACCTGATTTTTATAGTGGAAACTAAGTGACAATTATTTTGAGTGTAGTAAAGAGTTTCAACTCACAACATGTATATTTTATTTGCCTTTTCCATCAATCGGTGAGTTTGAAATCTGAATTTGGATTATGATTTGAAACTATGGTTTATTTCTATTCCACACTTTGTTAATAATGCATGGCCAATATAAAAATAATCTATCGGTATTCCGATTGGATGACTTTGCATGTTGTAAGCGAACACCTGGAGAACAAGGACGTTTGTTACAAAACGTTTTTATTTTTAAATAGTTGCATTTGGTGCTGTACGAAAGCTTGTCGATGATGGTAAACATTAGCGGTAGTTATTCCATCACGTGCCCCACAACAAATTTAACGAAAATTTCAAAAGTCGTTTGAAAATAAATCTGGATAACATCTTTTTGACGCTTAACTTTCTTTATGGTTAACACATCAGCTACAAAGAGCGCATTTCGAACAAAACTCACGGGAAAGAATGGGAAGTGCAATTAAATCTCTTGACGGGTTCATTGAGGTTCTTTTTGTCGCACGTTAGCTCATCGCTGAAAAAATCGTAGCTATTTAGTATTTTGTTTTTACTAAGATAAACATGGAAGCGATCAGTTCCAGAGCATGAACTGTAGCCCTATTGAAAAATTAAAATTAATAGAAATTAATCTTTTAAACATTCTCTATGAGTGCATATCAACCTAACCAGGTTTTGAGTGTGTTCGGCTATAACATGTGAACCAAAATCGATTAGTTATGTGAAGCCATGCATCGTTTTGATAACAACCATGCATTGGGTAACCAGTATCGAACAGTGCCAAACCACAGAAGCCATCGTAGTTGAAGTGGGTGCAATCGTCATCTAATCCAGCATATCGGCTGGAAAGTTTTGAAAACTGCCAGCCTGGCTCACGTGTCCACATGGAGGATACTTTACGCCTAATGGCGTTCATTTTTTTTTTCGAATCGAACGTGACCCTTGACGACATGGCACGTAGGAAGAGGATTATTGAAGTTTGCTGAAGTCCTGTTGAAAGGAAAAAGCTAATGGTCAAAACGCGTTCAGGATTAATTAAAAGTCACATACAGGATTTTTTTTTGTGATATCCTGTTTGGATTCATGGAGTGTAGTTAGTAGCATAGTTGGAGGGAGCAATTAGGGGAAAGGATTATAGCATGGGGGGCCAAACATCAATAATGAAAATGAGTGAATACCCTGCAATTATATTTTTCATCAGATTAGATTTTTCATCAGATTTTGAAATGTTTTTAATGCAGATGTAGTAGTCAATTTGAAATCAGTTGGTTGAATGTACAGTACGCAGCATTGCACTCATTTCCATATTTCAAGCCTAGAGCATTTCAAGCCAAGAGCTAGCATTCATTTCGAAAATGATCCCGCAGCCTTCCAGTGCACCTTGGTGCATAAGAAAGAATGAATTAGTTTTCCTTTTTCTATCCTTTAATATGAATGTTGGCCAATGACCAATGTTGGTTATTCATTTCATACCATATCGAGGAAATCATCAATCACAATCACAAACTTGTATCACTTCGTCAAAACAGATCGACATGGGTAATCAATTTTCATTTTCATTTTGATATTATATGGCAATAATACGTGAAATTGATGAGTATTCTCTCCTTAGACATGTATCTTATTCTTTATGAAAGAAAGAGAAGGTATATTTCGCTCCAAGCTATATATTTTTAGAGAAAATAATTTGTTTTGCTGTTTTTGAAAACAGTTTTTGAAAAGCAGAAATTTGTATTATTTATCGAAACAAAAAACACCATTTTGTCAACCTGCGGAGTGACCCTGAATATTCTGTCAAGGTTCACAAAGTTTGCGATTTTATCATCCCCACCCTTTGACGCCATCAGGCAGCGCTGCTCCAATTAATGATTTGTACAGTGACCACCATTGCCAGATGGCAAAAGCTGACAATTTATTGGCCAATGAAATCTCGAAGAAATCGGCTCTAAGGTTTCGCAAAACAGCATTGTCATAAATCATAATGTGGAGCAATTCAAATCCAAGTAGATATCCGTGGTAGGATAACTTCATAGCTGTTGCTTCTTCAAATATGTGGTGTAGCTGTGCGCCTACGTTCAGCAGACCTACAGAGCGGGGTTGTGATGCAACTTTCTCAGCCCACAACGCCACACTGGCCAGACAGTAGTCAGCTGTAAAGATGAATCATTTCTTTGATTTATGTTTCCCCTCAGTGAAGGATGAAGAGTGAAATGCGATGGCGAAGAAACGTAACGGCCAAGAAAGATACCATTGAACTTGACAGATGTGTTGACCAATGAGTCTATCTCATTTGAGGATTTTGGGTTGAATACGAAAATGTTATTAGCTAGGGTTACTACTCCTGAATTTCATCTCATAGTTCCGATATTTATCACATGAAAAACAAAGCAATGAAAATGAATTTGATTTGTTTCTTATTTTTTTGAGTTTTTCAACAACGAGCACGCATGTTAACAAAAAAAAAAGCGTTGAAGCGGGCTTGGTAGTCATATGGCTACTGCTTCTGCCTCATACGCAGGAGATCGTGGGTTCAATCTTAGGTCCGTTCCATTCTCCTACTTTGTATCTTTCTCTTTATTTCTCATGTTCTAGCAATCTAGAACTGGAAATGGACTTCCGTGCCGTTTCCTACTATTCCTTTACCTTCAACGGTATTCTATCAGTAATCTGCTAGAATTGGAAATGAACTATAGAGCTCGTTTCCTACATCCAATTAGAAATTCCATTAGTTACCTTCTCCTATCTATCACATTGAGCTCGTTAACCAAGCGGACCTCTGCCTCTCCAGCCTAACCCAGAAATTCCAGCAAATTCCACATGAACTCGTGGAAGTGCAGAGGTATTACGGCTTGCAGGGCGAGGTGATTCATCATCTTCCTCCCCTTCCCTACATTGACTGCATTCTGACGTGGCAGGCGCCAGTTGACCTAACAAATGAAGATCACCGTACTTGACATTAAAGATGTGCTGATCTCAACAAACATCTGTTGGTTCCTAATGCAAGAACAGCTGATCTGGTCATAATGGAGTAGCAACTACGAGCAGTCAATCAAGCAGTCAATCAAGCGATGCTATATTTCTTTGTTTTGCGATGAGATGAATATATTTTGAGTTGTTGAAGCGGGCCGCAGTATATTTGTAACATTTGTTCTTCAGTATTACAGAATATTGTATATTTGAACAAAATATTTTATATCTGTGAATCTTTTACAACAAACTTGTAAGTATATTTAACTCCACAAGTTTTATCGCCATAGCTCACTTTTTTTAGTCTTTAGTACCGTTTTGGCAATAGCGGAATTGACACGAGAAATTGTTTTTTCGCCATTCAATCTTTTCAACTTAGCTGGCAGAAAATATTGGTTATATGTTGACCGATTCCATAATTTAGATCTTATGTTTTGCCATTCACGTATACTAAGTATACGTAAAGGCTATAGGATCACTCCGAAACCGAACTTTTGACCCATAGTGTAATATACCAATCGACTCAGCTCGACGAATTAAGGTGATGTCTGTATGTGTGTATGTATGTATGTATGTATGTATGTATGTATGTCTGTGAGTGTGTACAAAAAATGTGAGACACACTTTTTTGTACTTAGCCTTATCCGATTTGCTTGCAACAGGTTGCATTCGACGTGGAATCTAATTGGCCCAATCGGTCATTGCGCTTCAAGTTATTAAAAGAACATTGTTTTATACCATTTTTCCCAGATTAAAAAATTGATATTTGTTTTCCAAAAACTGCTGGAATGCATCAATAAACGCAAATAAGTGTGAATTGATGGAATCTAAAGTGCAATTTGAACCTTTCTTAAGTGCTTTTCTTGTTCTCTTATGTGTTTTCTTGTTTTATAATACACGAGAAAGGTACCATCACCGCTTGGTGGATTATTCGGGGTTTTCATGCTCGAGGTGTATTGTAATGAAGGATAAAGATAATGAAGGGGATCTAAGAAACAACCCTGTCGTGTCCCGGACGAGGTTCCTAAGATCGACCGTTCATCGCAAACTCGAAACACACACAGTGAATGACAATATTATTTTTACCTGTAGCTCAACATTCAACAGTTCCGAAACGAAACGAAATTTTAAATTTTTCCGCGGATTTTTTTGTTGAATTGCGTACGAAATTTTGGAAGTCATCGATCATCGACCGATTCACTTCTGAGGATAATCATCTGACATTTGTATATCTCGCGCTTAGCATCATAGAAGCGTAACTGCATTGATCGATTTCTCTTCGTCGATGTTTTTTTTAACAATGAAGCGAATTTAGACATTTTGCCATGGATTGTATAGTTTGAGGTGGTAAATGACAGCCGGATGACACACAGCTATGCTTCTGGCTCCAGCAAAAAATTCGCGTTATTTCTACTGGGTGTTATTTTCTGATACAATATTGTTCAAATATTCAAATTTGTTTTGCACCGTACTAACCGTGTTGTGTTGAATGACGGTCTTGTTACAAATAATTGAAGAACCGCATTTTTCACGGCACGGAATACGTCTACATAACGATAATAGTAAAAATTCATTAAAATCGATTAACAACAATTGGTCCATCACAGAAAATTAGTCTGAAATGGTGTTTTGTTTACTAATTTTAAATTGTCAGTGGGCCTGTCGAAATTTCCTTGGCTCTGCAGCCACAGTGGTCGATAGGTAAGTGCTCCGCTGCTGCTTATCCTCCATAATGCTGAAAATTATTTAATTAACTCTTGTACTATTTGGAAAACTTTTCCAAACAGTATAAGATATTCTTATTAGAATCCATTTCGGAAAGGAAATGGATCCTAATTTATTAAGAAAATTATTCGGATTAACTCCATGTGCTCTTTTCTTTTCCTGTGTAATAGTTCAGGGTAGAACTATACCTTGCTACAAGTTAGGCGTACGACGAATAGGATTGCCTCGACCCGCCCGTCACCACGTCCGGTAGCGAATGACCCGTGGTGCGGAGCTCCACGTTATATACCCTTGCTCGCCGGGGAGGGAGGCTCGACGATGTTGCTGCTGGGTGGGAAACCTCGACCCACTGTTGCTCGACCGTTCGTCACGACGTCTGTCGAATGACCGGGTGCGAGCACCGGTTTCCCTGCTCGCCGGGAGGAGGGCTCGACGATGTTGCTGCTGGGTGGGAAACCTCGACCCTGTTGCGACCCGTTCGTCACGACGTCTGGTATCGAATGACCCGTGGTGGAGCCCACTGGTTATCCCCTTGCTCGCGGGAGGGAGGGCTCGATGTGCGCTGGGGGAAACCTCGCCCTGTTGCTCGACCCGTTCGTCAGACGTCCGATGAATGAATGATCTCAGTACGTACTACCGCGTGTTTATAATTGGAAAGCAGCACAACAGGCTCCGCCTCTTTTAAGAATGCTGTGTTGTGCACTCCTGCGAATGAATAATAGCATGACAACCGTTAAATCAATCAGGAATATTACATAGAGATGCTTTCATCTGGATTTTCATTTCATTGTGAAAGCTTTCATTCATTTGTAATTTAAATTTATTTTTATATGTCTTTTTATCTACAATACTCTTCTCCTCTACTCTTCTTCTTAAATTATGTCTTAATTACTTTACTGTATATTGTATATTTATTATTGTGTTATTAGATTTTGTTTATCCATTTTATTAAGATTATTTCTACCATATATTATAAATATATATATATATATTATTTTTTCTCTTGTTCTCGTTGTGAGCGCTTTGTTCCGGTCTCGTGTAGCAAATCCAGTTGAATTACTGTGCCTGGGAAAACAATAAAAATAATTCTTTTTTTTTTGTGTACCTTAAACACGTTACATGTTTCTTACTATTCAATTCGATTTCTTCATTGTGCGTACTGGTTCGAGTGTCATGTCGTCGTCGTCTCAAGAAGGTTGATCTAAGGAGATTCAAATGTATGTTATTGTTACCAACCAAGAACTGTAAGTGCATGCTTTACATCTATTTACCTATTCAAATATGTTATAAAGCACCATATCCTTGAATCTGTTTGGCAATTTGGTTTGTCGAGTTGGGCGTAGTGTATATTCTTCAGCGCTTTCCTTTTCATGAGATTCAGGCGTTGGAATAAGTACATCTTGACTTGGGTCTGTGTTATGTAGCTTTCAATCTCTTGATCCGCGAATGAACTTTCTTCAGAACTTTCAATACAATTAGGTACTTTCTTTACATCTTGAGCATTGCGCAGTATTGGACACCCGCGCTACGAAGTACGACCTTTGCCCCATCTCTTGCAATAATGGTGAATCGTTCAGACGAATGTTGGATCCGATTTCTGTTCTTCTTGCGCTATTAATACAGTGTCGCCTACCTGAATATCGGAGAACTTAGGCTCCCCTGCGTTCGTCAGCGTATTTCTTTGCTCTGAAGCTTTGACTCAGCATCTTTCTGTTGAATGTCGGCGCGATCTAATGCTGGGGAGTGCGTATCCCATAGACATGGAAAAGTTCACGGAATTTCCAGCCCACTAACAATTCAAACGGAGTTACTCCTAACCGAAGAGATAGGGCCTAACTTTGTTGTGTGTGTGAACGTATTGTTCTAATGCTTTCCTCCAATTTACATTGTCCAAACGGGCTGCTCTAAGGTCTTTTTTTACATTATTTGTCTCTGAGCCATTAGATTGAGCACTCAATGGAATCGACTTACAGTTTTTACTCTCATTCTCCCAAGTTGCAATAGATTTCTCGCTCTGGAAAGGTGGACCGTTGTCGCTCTGGATTGCCATAGGGTAACCCCACTTCGAATATCTTTGTTAAAGCAGCGTTTGTAGAGTCTGCATCCATGTGTTTCATCTCGATTACGTGGATAAATCTTGAATGAAGTTCATTCTACCAAATTCTCCGAATCCGAAATCTTTATCAGTGAAAAATCAATTTGCAAGATTTCCCACGGTCCTTGTGGCAGTTCCTACTAGTGAGTGGAAGTGGTGCGTTTTTCTTTGATAATCTAAAGGCAGGTTTCACGGCCTCTATATCTGCACTCTTTGCTCATTCGGCCACAGAAATGGTTTCGTAGAATACGTTTCATCAAGCTGCTCCCATATGGCCTTGATGTGCCAATTCAAGCGTCTTAAATTGGATGGAAGAATTCGCGATCTTCTTTGAAGATCAAAGCGCCTAGAGTCCGCAAATGCTTGGCTTGACATTCATATGCTCGCAACTCAGTCCATTTCTTTAGATATCAAAGATTCACGAATATTAATTTGCTCTCTGTCTGATTCTGCTTCTGTTTCAATTTGATTCAAATTAATTTCCATATTTCCTGTATCCTGAGACAGCAGAGTGTCCTTCGATGAATCATCAAAGGATTGGGAGGTCGTGTCTCGATGATCAGTCTCGAAAGCGCATCTGCGATATTCGTCTCTCCAGGGATACTCTCAACGGTAAAATTGTATGGCTGCAATCTAGGGCCCCTCTGCGCGACTAGGCTCTTTTTTCCCTATTCGATGCATGCCTCCAAAGATAAATTCATTTGATTTTGCATCGGTCCGGATTGTGAATGTTGTGCAAAAAGATAGTTAAGCTTTTCGACTCCCCAAACCATGGCCAATGCCTCTTTTTGGGTGTGCGGATATTTCTGTTCCGCAACAGACAAAGCCTTGGGAACACATGTACTGACTCTCAGGTCGGAATCCTCGTTGAATTGGACCAGTACAGCCCCTAGACCGTGTGGAGGCATCCAGTAGAGATTCTGTTCTGTGCGTCTGCTGTAATAACCCAGTCTTTATTTTAGTCCAAGCAACACAGGTGAGATATTCAGATTCTTTATCTAAATCCTCAGACCAATAAAATTTATCTACTCGTGCTAGCTCGCTTAAACGCCATGTTCGATCTGCTCTATTGGAATGAACCGATCAATGTAATTTATCAGCACCCAAGGAAACTTTTTACTTCATCCTGATTCTTAGGCTTGTGAAAATTTCTAATTGCTCGGATTTTTTCTTCTTCTACGCTCCATCCATTAGCAGACAGTTTCAAATCCCAGAAGGGGACCTCTTGCTGGTTGAGCAAACATTTACTCTCATTGATCTGGACGTTATGATCTTCAAGCGTTTCCGGCTTCTTTGAGATTTGCATCATGCTCTTCTTTAGTTGATCCGAAAACAAGCACATCGTCAAATAGTTGACCTACCATTTACAACCTGATAGAGATAACTGCCTGCGTACTTCTTGGAAAATGTCTGGCGCATTACAGAGTCCAAACGGAAGACGTCGACATCTATAGAGCATCACCGGTAAAGAAGATTCGTCAAGTGTCGGCGCGTTCGTCCAGTTCAATATGAAAAATGCATTCTTTAGGTCGATGGTTGAAAACCACCGGGCTCCATGAAGTTCAATAATATTGATTCGAACGTAGGCATCTTGAATGGTGTTCGCGTTACATTGTTCGAGGCCTCTCAAGTCACAACCAATCAGATATCTCTTTACCTTTGGCACAACTAGATGAGGAACAGAATGAACGATCCATTTTTCCGACACTGGCTCGAATTATTCCGGAAGTCAACAGTTCGTCAAGTTTGAGTTGTACAAGTCTTTTGAATCCTGGTGGTATATGCGACACATTCCGCGCTGGGGCATGTCTTTGTTATAGTGTAACCAATACCGGAGAACGTTGAATTTGAAATTCTGCACCTTTTTGGAAACGTTGTTTACCGTAACTAATTCGCTCTTCCAATGATTATCGTTTCAACAGGCACTCTAATAGTCCAACAAGCTATACCGAGCTGCCGTGCTGAAACTCAGTATGTCTATTTCTTCAATAACATAGAACTTTTCCAGTAAACTGGTCTATCATTGGAAACGTATAGTTTTGCAGAGAACGTTGCGATTACATTGATTTCTCCGTGCGAGCGTAAGCACGAAGTGTTTTGTCCGATTTGTAACACAGATCATAGATTTCTTTGGCTTTAGATTGATCATGATATTTTATCAGTGTTTTTCTTGGTGATTGTGTTAACTTGTGCACCAGAGTCCACGAAAAAATATCACGTGTTTTGCCACGCCCGACTACATAGGCGTCTTCTTCTGCAGGGATATCATATGCTGGCAATGAGCATATTTTCTATCAGGTTTATCTTCAGGTTTTGGTTATCTATCGATTTCGGAGCTCCTAATTTATACAGTGTTACAAACGCATTTCATTTGCTTATAAAGCTATCATATTCCCAAGTTGTTCGACAGTATTTTGGATATTTTAGTCAAGTTCATACTTTGCTTACATGAAACAGCAAGAAATTCGTTTCTGATTATTAACGAATGACCCCTCATGCTGGGCGCGATTACATAATGCAGATGCATGCGACGCTTTGTGTTGCAACGCAATTATTAGATTTGAAAGTTTGAGAGTGCCGCTCCGTTTCCCACGCAAACCGTTTGTTCTAAATACGACATTCCAACAACACCTTCCACATAGGGGTTTCTGTGACTTATGTGTATTAATTTACATGTGGCTGGTGAAACAATCTGCTTGATTTGTGCTGCTCAGTTTGTTTCGATTTCTCTAAGTTTATAAGAGACAAAATATACTTCTTCTAGAAAATTCAAAATTATTTATTTAAACCAGTTCTGTTTCCATCGAATAACAAAAATCCAAATTACATTCAGACGTTCAATAGAATAAGCTCAAACTGGTATATTCATTACCGTCACTATCATGTACCTTTTCTCATCTTCTTCACCGTTTTGGGTGATTGCCCTATTTCGGCTGTTGATTCATCAGCTGGTTCGTTCAACTGCGCCTTCTGACCTGCTCTACCTGCGTTGTTGCTTTGCGCAAGTGCAGCTGATGCCGACGCTTGCAATTGTAGGCCGTTGTTAATGGGATGAGGCCTCGTGTATAATGCTTGCACATCTCCACGAGCCGCGTGAAGACCTCGATGCTAGCTCCGCTCTGATAAGTTCCTCCTCGTTGATTCCTCTGTATCTCGGTCCGCACCACGCCGGTCCACGACGAGACGCCAGTCGTGTATGATGTGGATTATGTTACGGTAGCAACAGATTATTCGACGGTTATGCTTTTGATTCTTGCTCGTTGAACAGTTCCATCTCAGATCTCACGCATTTCGATCAAAGCTGTTAGTCCCCTGGTTGGACCCAGTTTATGGGCTAGTACGACTCGACTGTCGGCAGTACCTTCACTATTGTACGTGCTACAGCTTCCATTTCCTCATCACATACGCCAACAAGTTTGGCCGCTGCAGCAACGTCCTAACAAAAGCAAGGTTGGATTCTCCGTCCGTTGCACCATGTTCATTATTTCCCCGTTGTCCGATAATGTACGTTCTAGATCCAAAATATTGATCAAACGGCGATTGCATTGGAAAATGGGTGTGTACGATTCATTGGCATTTCCGGGACGGACGATGTTCACCTCATTATTTCCAGTAACTTTGGGCCAGCCTTAATCCGAAAGATATCCATCTTTGCACGCTCGTCTTGAGCGCGAACAAGATTGAACGGTAACCAAACCTCTTTCCAATGTTCGTATGCTTTTTATCAATATCGGATTCACCTTCCGATGGGCTCATTCAGGGATGTTATCGGGACATGGATTGTTCATTAGTGCCCAATATCGTGCGTTTTCTGATAGTACCGGTTGATTGGACTCAGACACTTCACTGGATCTGAAGTCGACTGAATCGTATGCCGCAGTTGTTAACTGATCCGCTTCCTTTTCGGATCTTAATAGCCAATTCGGACTTAAGGGCTCAAGCTGCTCCAAAGCATTTTCTTGTTACTTTGCCTTTGGATTTCTGTCGAAAGGAAAAGAATAAAATTTGAGTTACTCTGTCTCGACTATCAGAGTACTGTCATGTACATTGAAGCATGGACACTCTGTCTCGTACAGAGCTCCTCATCTAACGGATACTGCCTCACTGACGTTCCGTTGCTCTTATCTGACTTTACAATGATCTTACTGCTTGGGAGGTACCGAAGTTCTGCTACCGGATGCGCCATTGTCAGAAATTTCCCGTTGGCTCTCAGCCAACAGTGGTCATCGCGTAAGAATGTGCTCGCTGCTTATCCTCCATAATGGCTTGAAAAATTATTTATGTGACTCTTGTACTTTGAAACTTTTCCAAACGTATAAGATGATTGCTAACGATAGAATCCATTTCGGAAAGAAATGGATCTAATGTTATTTAAGAAATACGGATTAACTCATGTGCATCTTTTCTTTTCCTGTGTAATTTCAGGGTAGAACTGCCTTACCTAAGATTAGGCGTACGACGAATGGGATTTCCTCGACCGCCCGTCACCACGTCCGGTATGCAGAATGACCCGTGGTGCGACCCTGGTTATATACCCTTGCTCGCCGGGGGAGGAGGGCTCGACGATGTTCTGCTGGGTGGGAAACCTCGACCCACTGTTTCGACCCGCTCGTCACGACGTCTGGTATGCGAATGACCCGTGGTGCGGAGCTACCACTGGTTACTCTCTAGCCTCGCCGGGGAGGGAGGGCTCGACGATGTTGCTGCTGGGTGGGGAAGACCTCGACCCATTGCTCGACCCGTTCGTCACGACGTCTGGTATGCGAATGACCGTGGTGCGGCCCACTGGTTTCCTCTGCTCGCGGGAGGAGGGCTCGACGATGTTGCTGCTGGGTGGGAAACCTCGACCCACTGTTGCTCGACCGTTCGTCACACTCCGATGAATGAATGAGTCTCAGTACGGTACTACCGCGTGTTTTATAATTGAAGCAGCACAACAGGCTCCCTCTTTTAAAAGATGCTGTGTTGTGGCACTCCTGCGAATGCCAATAATAGCATGACACGTTAAATCAATCAGGGGTATTACATAGAGATGCTTTCATCTGGATTTTCATTTTCATTGAATTGCACACTTTCATTCATTTGTAATTTAAATTTATTTTATTATGTCTTTTTTATCTGGGGCCCACCGCGCTAACAGAGATTTTAACCCCCCTTTTTTCCGTTGGAGAGATAGGCGATGACAGTAGGGTGGTAAATGATGGTTGCATCTTTATCCAGCAGCAACAACCATAGTTGTAGCTTTGAATCTTTTGTATTATTACCGAAATAAATAAATCTATGAATCAATGCTGTTACGCCGTTATGAAACTATGCGTGAGATATGATTTGTTACGATTTGTCAGCTTTTTGATCCCTTTTCTTCGTAATGTACTTTAAAGTACGTCCATTTTTTTTAATTAAGGCTCAAGAAAAGTTATACGATGAAAAGAGCTTTCTGAATGATTTATAACCGGCGTTGTGTCGTTTGTCTCTTTCCGTCTTTCGAAAAATTGTGATTGTAGAAGTGCAACACTGAAAAATACCACAAAGACTCATTAAAAAAATACGGATTTGTGTAGTGATGTGATACTAATCTGTGTCCCAACTTAAGTGCAAGAAACAGTTATGGACAGTATGAGTTGAACCTGAAGGCAATCATGAGTCTTTACTTTCAGCATTTCTACTGGTCTTCCAATCCGTGCTGGACTTCGGCAAATTCCATACAAAGATCTAGAAATATCCTCGACCTCGACTCAATGTTACATACTTATTTTGCAAATAGCCAAAAAATTTGACAAAATTTCAAACCTTCAGGACTGTTCGCTGAATATTGACAGATAAGTTATATGGAGCATCTTCAATCCCCTAAAAAAATTATTCTTACTTTCGATGAGATTCAAATTGTACTTTAAATGTAAAATGTTGCACATTTTGTTTTTCTTAAGGCCTTCTTCATGCTCGCTGAACTCTTGAACGGTGCTTACTCATACCCTTAAACCTAGCTTAAGGCCTGGAGGTGGAGGTTTAATAACAAAAAGGCGCCCAGAAAAGATTTCGTCAAAGGCACTGCGTCCTCGACTTTGCGTGCTCGACAAAGTAATCAGTATAACTAATTATTATTACAAACATTTACTCTAAGCCTGACGTACTAAAAATTGCGTTAAATCCTACGAATTTTCATTAAAAAAAAGGATAACCCTCAAATTAAGTAAAAGATGCGTTTCGTTTTCCGTTGAACATTTCCAACAAAACACTGAAGACATTTTCTAGAATAAAATTAAATACGAAGGCCGAACGATCCGATAGTCGTGGGTGTTCCTTTAGTTGCGGTAGTACAGTGTGCGTTACATCTACAAATCAAACGCACACGACCCTTATGAAAACGATATGTCAATATCGCAAGACAAGTGAAAACAGCTTTGATTATCTTCAAGCTAAGAATTTCTGGAAAAAAACCTTAAAATTTTCGCCTGTGCACCAATGATATTGCGTCCGTAATACTATGTTCGCACTGAGGTCTTGTATATGTTAGCAATCTTGATAAGCTTTCTTGTAGATATAATTTGAATATCGTGTTATTCAGCCGTGTGCGAACATGTATAAAAACAAAGGATTCGACAACTGTTGGAAGACAATTAAAAATACCGCAACTATTGGAGCAGTGGCAATTATTGTAGTTGTTGTTTTAGGACGGAATACATGAAATACATGCGACAAGCATTTTCACAATAAAATAGATGGGGAACGCTTTTGAATGTATATCCAAGGTAAGCTTAGTTCCTCCACTATTGGATCATTCACCCTACTTGTCGACTCGGAATGAGGTGACGTTAATAGTAGGCGTCAATATAAAAATCCTGTATAGGCAACAAAATTTTAAACCAACCTCTATGATTTTTTTCAGCGGCGCAGCCGAAGTTATGAGTAATTTGAAATATGATATTAGTTCAAATTAGTTTAGAAATTCCATTAAATTTCGTTAAAGCTATTTCGATGGCGAAATTAATTAAATTGACGAACGGAACAAATTAATAAATCAGATTTCGCCATGCTCAAATTCCGCGGCATTTCGTTTCGAACCATCTGCTTATCCGATATCTATTATATGCGATTAACTGTACATTCAAATCGCGGAAATCTGCTGGAAAACAGGACAGAAAGTGTGGAAAAGCGCACAGCTAGAGCAGACATACGATGGATGCCCACTGCGGGACGTTATCGTCATCGGTGACATGAACGCTTAGGTAAGAACGGAGGAAATGTATAGACCGGTCATAGGACCGGATAGTCTGCATACTGCATCGAACGACAATGCATGATGGGCCACGCCGGGAAATTAGGAGGAATACAATGTTTTCTCCTTGAAGATGATATTTTAGAAACAAAGTGTCTTCAGCAAAGTCGAAGCTTATCATTTAAGCTTTATTTGAAAGTTTGTTGTAATAGGGTAGTCCTACTACATTTCGAGATAAAATTGCTAACTTCTATATTTCTAATCCTAGCATTGTACGATGTTCTAGAAAGTTTTTCTTTATTTAATTATGAGGCACTTTGCTGAAGTAACCATTGGTGTACGTCATTTGTATCATTTATTATGATAATTTCAAAGAATAATGTTAGGGTGACCCTAAAACATGAATATTTTGATTTTAACTTTTTGGTTTTAATTTTTATCGAAGTGCTGTCTTCTACAAAGTTTTAGAGCATGAAAAAATGCACGTTTGGGTTATACAACCGAGTGAAAACATTGGTGGATTTCAGAGATATCACTGTTATTCTTGAAAAAATCCGCCATTTTAAAATGCCTGTATTTTTGAATTGCTCTTCATATTTTGAAACTGGGGAATTTGAGGTTTTTTCATCATTTTAAAGAATGGCTTTTTGTTCGAGGAAACCTCAATTCGTCAAAAACGACAAGGTTATGGTCTTTCATGTCTGCTATTCAACATCGCTTTGCAGGGAGTAATGCGAAGGGCAGGGATTGACACGAGTGGTACGATTTTCACGAAGTCCGTTCAGTTGTTTGGGTTCGCAGACGACATTGATATTATGGCACGTAACTTTGAGAGGATGTAGCAAGCCTACATCAGACTTAAAAGGGAGGCTAAACGGATTGGACTAGTCATCAACTAGTCGAAGACGAAGTACATGATAGGAAGATTCTCAAGAGAGGACAACATAAGCCACTCACCACGATTTTGTATTGATTGTGACGAAATCGAGGTGGTTGAAGAATTCGTGAACTTAGGCTGATGACCTCCTATAAAGATATTAGCATGGAAATTTGGAGACGCATCATGGCATGAAATCGTATGTACTTTGGACTCCGCAGGACGCTTCGATCGAATAGAGTTCGCCACCATACCAAACTGACTATGTAAAAAACGCTTATTAGACCGGTAGTTCGCTGCGTACCATCTATGGTGGGGTGCAGATGGCGGACGGTACATGGAGGAGGCGAATGAACCACGAGCTGCATCAGCTGTTGGGAAAACCATCCATCGTTCACACCACGAAAATCGGCAGACTGCGGTGGGCCGAGCACGTGGCCAGAATGTCGGACATTATTCCGGTGTAAATGGTTCTCGACAACGATCCGAAGGCGAGTTGCACAGCGTGCAAGGAGGATCGATCAGGTGGAGGACGATTTGCGGATCCTCCGCAGACTGCGTGGTTGGCGACGTGCAACCATGGACCGAGCTGAATAGAGAAATCTTTTGTGTACTGCACAAGCCACTTCGGCATCAGTCTAGTAATAAATAAATAAAAAATTTTTGATCACGAATTCCTGGGTTAGAAAACACTGTGCTTTGGTGAGACATCTCAATGCGATCAGCTCTATGTACTTTGCTAGGGAAACACACGCTTAAACAAAATCAAAGATCCATAAAACAACTGAGCGAAATTTCATTCAATAATTCGTCGTCTAAAGTAACCCAAGCTATGCATCCTAGCGCACTAGGTGGAGTCTCATTAAACTACTTACGGGAACAATTTCAACTTTTTCGTCACTGCTTGAATCGATGCACAGATACTGGGACAGGCGCGTTGATCTGCGCTTTCGATTCTGCTTTATAACGAGTTGGTGTGAGTTCAATTCCAGGGCTCGACCCTTCTTACTTTACGTATTTCTACCTCAGTTTTTTTTGTGTTTCACGCTCTTGAACGATTCCTAGTGTTGAAACCATCCACACTAACAATTCAAAAAACCTCCCGTGGTACCTATGAAAGGTCGTAGAGTGCTCTGCATCTTTCGTAAGTAGGTGTACAAAAAACCATAATAACATAATAACAATAGTCCAGGCTTGTATCACCTACGAATTTGTGCGAATTTCTCGATACTAATACTAATTACTAATGCACTAATATGGCGCACTGTTTCATCCATACGTTTTGAGCAATACATGCTTCT